>NC_083468.1:5011764-5076764 GCF_030014155.1 Tachysurus vachellii | reverse complement strand
AGAAAGAAAGAGAGAGAGAGAGGGAGAGAGAGTGAGAGAGAGAGAGAGAGAGAGAGAGAGAGAGAGAGAGAGGGTAAGAGAGCGTGAGAGAGAGAGTGAGAGAGAGAGAGAGAGAGAGAGAGAGAGAGAGAGAGAGAGAGAAGGAAATTATATCATCAACCACGATACACAAGAGAGGTTACTTCCTGTTATCCTTTGTATCATAGCAGCTATAAATGGCCACTCTACAGTATTTCTCAGGTTTTTGATTAAACAGATCATGTGTGTGATGGATAAAAATACTGGTATTGAACCGTATGACCAATCAGTGCACCAAATGACTGCAGAATTCATACAGCAGTCATTTTGCTTACACATTATAAATTTATCCGCATACAAATATGTGGGTCTGCACAAAACAGCTATGCTAGTGTTCGGGCTATATGTAATTAAGTAAACAAAACCAAACAGCTCTTGGGAATGTTCTAGTTTTTCATTGTTTAAGGTTAACAGCTTTTTGCTCTTCATGTGCATGCGAGTGGAAGCATTTTAATCATGAGCACTGTTTGCTTTGAGGATCATTACAATCATTTAGAATTGAGCACTTTGTGCAACCACAGGCAGAATAACGGATGATGTCTTCGCTTTGCTTTGAGGTGAAAGTGCCACGCAGTCAAAATAATGAAACACTTAATGAAGCACAAACCACTTCAGTGGATACAATTAAAGTGAGGCACAGTCATTTTTTAAACGCGCTCATGCCTATCAAATTGGGCCCACTTTTTTTTTTCCAGTAGGGCAGAAAATCATTCGCCAAAGTCAGCAGTTTGCTTTATAATTTTCCTCTTTCGTTCATCCTGTGATGACTTGCGTATGTCTGAGGAGCTAAAGTAAGGGATTGTATACTTGATATTTCTTAGCCTTGACATTGGACTTGCATTACCTACTATCTAATATTAGCAATAAAACTTTTATGCATATCATTTTTTTTTAATGTGTTCTCAATATTCCAGCCAGTAGATGGCAGAGGTGATGCGTATTAAAGTCGGGATCCGATCCGGAGACGCTCCCTTTCCTATCTATCTCCACTACTTTAATAACAGTGTTCCAGAGATACATAAGAGTACCGAACATGTCCTCAGCATCATCTAAAAAAAAAGAAGAAGAAGCAAAAAAAAAAAAAAAAAAAAAAGATGTGCTAGATCTGCATCCGAATCCCCCAACCAACCCCCACTCTCACATCTTTTTTCTGTTTTATCTCTTGATACGCTACAGCTCGTCAGAAAGCCACAAGACTGACTGTACCTCTCTTCTTCTCAGCGATAGAGCAATCCGGCTTTGATCGTTGACCTAATTAATGGACTCATTGATGAATGTAAATAAGAGATTAGCTATGCAAATGATGGAAGAAAACACCCTGCCCTCATTTGGAACTTCTGGGGCCCTTGGAAAAATTACAAATGCATGAGACAAGATCTTGCAAGCAACGCATTTTAAAAGAAATCCAGGTCAACAGGGGAAGGAGGAGAACCAAAGGCTTCAACTTGGGATGTGGGGGTGAAAAAAAAAAAGCAGAGGGGCTTAAAAAAGTAATCTTTTTGAAATGACATGATTTTTTTTTCCTCCACCAGGACTGTGGCCTGTTCTAATAGGCATCAGCACAGCTGTCTCTGTCCGTTTCTGCACTGAAGAGTACGGGGATTAAACCTGGGAGAGGAAGAACGGATGGACACAAATGCACTGGGCCATAGAAAGAGGAAAAGATATGGACCAGGCAAGATGTCCACCATTCACATCCACTATTTTATCTATCATTGGTCTTATAATCCCAGTGACATGTCAAGGTTTTTACACCTAAACACCTTGGATGATGAACATCTTTGATACCATTGTCAAATTTGCATTTACAGAATATGCTTTTTTTTCCCCAAAATGATTGTACATAAAATGTCCTCCAGGTGACGTAGTAGAGATTTAGTCACATTGCTCAATACACTACTGCTATAAAGATTTAAATCAGTATTACTTTCTTTTCTAAAGCAAAAAGCGAATTGAGGTCAAGCTAAGGGTTAAGGGTTCAGCAATGGCAGAGATTGAGATTTGAACTCGCAACCTTACATTCAGTAATCCAGACCTATAATCATTGAGACGTCACTTCCTCATTAGCTCAATTTGAGGATCAAGTAGGATTTATGCATTGCCTTCCAGCAATGTCTGAACAGTCATGTGATTGGTGTGTGGTTTCTGAACATCCTATACCAGATTTAGTCCTCTTTTGCTGTTATAATAAGCTCCACTTGTCTGGAAAGGTTGTATGGGGTAGCTGTGGGGATTTGTGATCACTCAGTGACAAGAGCATTAGTGAGATTAAGCACTGATGTTGGGATGATGATGATGATGATGATGATGATGATGATGAGGTCTGGGGTGAAGGTTGTGTTCAGTTTTATCACAAAACATTCTGTGCTGAACTCAGAGTTTGCGCTGAACCATTACTTCCTCAGGAATGCTCATTATTATAAACTGTTGTAGAAAGGACATTATTTACATTTACTGTATATTATTTGGTTCCTCTCAAGGTTTCTTCCTCATATCATGTCCGGGAGTTTTTTTCCTTGCCACCGTCTCCTCCGGCTTTCTCATTAGGGAGAGGGGTAGATATATAGCTGTATTTTAAATTCTAAATGAATATTTTTAAATTCATTTTAAACTTTTATTGTATTATTATCTCCTTTTTTATTATTATATATTTATTTCTTTTTTCTCTCTCTCTCTGTCTCTCTCTCTTCTGTTTCCATACTTCTACAGTATAAAGTTGCTTTGAGACAATGGGAATTGTTAAAAACGCTATACAAATAAATTGAATTAAATTTTTGAATATGTCACAGACCACGGTGGCTTAGTGGTTAGCACGTTCGCCTCACACCTCCAGGGTTGGGGGTTCGATTCCCGCCTCCGCCTTGTGTGTGTGGAGTTTGCATGTTCTCCCCGTGCCTCGGGGGTTTCCTCCGGGTACTCCGGTTTCCTCCCCCGGTCCAAAGACATGCATGGTAGGTTGATTGGCATCTCTGCAAAATTGTCCGTAGTGTGTTAGTGTGTGAGTGAATGAGAGTGTGTGTGTGTGCCCTGTGATGGGTTGGCACTCCGTCCAGGGTGTATCCTGCCTTGATGCCCGATGACGCCTGAGATAGGATAGGATAGCTGTAAACAGGCTCCCTGTGACCCGAGGTAGTTAGAATAAGCGGTAGAAAATGAGTGAATGAATGAATATGTCACAGACGTTCGGCATGTACTGTAGTGTATAGGTTTAACAACCATTTAAACTGTTGGGTATCAGGATTTTCCACATTTATGCATTTATCAGTTGAGCATTGCTCAATATCTCATTACTCAAATATCTTCTGGCAAAGATCAACACTCCAGTAAAGCCTTTGAATGTTGCTTTAATGTTTATAGGTAGAGTATTTATACAACAGTGCTTTTGAGTTCACTCATCTGATGGTCAAAAGATTCTTCTAGAATTGCAATGTATTCTTTTTAATATGTTATGATATGTTTCTATAGTAGCAGATCATTCATAGTTAATTATATAGTGGATACTCCATGGAATTTAACCTTAATAATAAACATTATTTGAAAAAAAAAAAGGTAAATAAGACCTTTCTTCAATATGGTAGCCTAATATGGTATTTCAGAAAGTCTTCTGCGAGAGGTTGGTGATGGAACTGCTGCAACACTCTAAGTGATCACATTATACCAGCTCATCACTGATTATTTTCTCATAACAGCTCCATTGTATACAGCAATATTATCCAAGACTGAATGCTCTCTGGATAGCTTAGCTTGGTACTTTTTGTAACTGAATGCGGCCAAGAACAGCATGCTTTCATGGGAATATGTCATTCATTTACAGTGCAGACTTTTCCTGTAGCCCCTGAACAAAAACCTGGGTGTATCCAGTGGTGTATTCACCGCTAACTCTTCCAAACAGATTTGCTAATATATCATGCTTTATTGTATTTTGCAAAGCTTAGTTATAGTGCATGGAAGTGCATATACACATGGAATGGTCTATGGAAGTGCATATACACATGGAATGGTCTATGGAAGTGCATATACACATGGAATGGTCTATGGAAGTGCATATACACATGGAATGGTCTATGGAAGTGCATATACACATGGAATGGTCTATGGAAGTGCATATACACATGGAATGGTCTATGGAAGTGCATATACAGTACAGTACACATGGAATGGTCCATGGAAGTGCATATCCACATGGAATGGTCTATGGAAGTGCATATCCACATGGAATGGTCTATGGAAGTGCATATACTGTACACATGGAATGGTCCATGGAAGTGCATATACACATGGAATGGTCTATGGAAGTGCATATACTGTACACATGGAATGGTCTATGGAAGTGCATATACACATGGAATGGTCTATGGAAGTGCATATACACATGGAATGGTCTATGGAAGTGCATATCCACATGGAATGGTCTATGGAAGTGCATATCCACATGGAATGGCACATATCCAGCACCAGTCTGATTTCTTTCACACTGGCATTTAAATCTGAAACAGAGCATGATAGGATTTGCATGAAAAGTTAAGTGAGGTAAGTTTAAAGCTGTCATGTGGACCGGGAAGCACATTATGGTTGCTTACACCTACACCTGTGTAGGTGGTGTGAGTTCGGTTGCACTGGTACTGTGTTTCCTTTGAATGAATGTGAACGCAACTCATACTCGGCTCAGCAGATGTTTAGGAATAATGTAATGTAGATTCCACAAAACATGCAGAAGTGGTGAGATCCCTTACTGTGCATAACAATAACAACAACAACAATAATAATAATAATAATAATAATAATAATAATAATAATAATAATAATAATAATAATAATAATAATAATAAATGGTGAGTGAATATGGTTGTGTTCTCTATTCATGTTTGTTTTGACGTAACATGAATGAGGTTTAATGGCCTGAAACCGGACCAGCACTGTAGGGCCGCAGAGAATAATCACAATTGGATTCAGCCCGCAACAAACGGGGAAGTCGTGGCCTAATGGTTAGAGAGTCTGACTCCTAAGGATGTGGGTTCGAGTCTCGGGCCGACCACGACTGAGGTGCCCTTGAGCAAGGCACCGAACCCCCACAACTGCTCCCCGGGCGCCGCAGCATAAATGGCTGCCCACTGCTCCAGGTGTGTGTTCACGGTGTGTGTGTGTGTGTTCACTGCTGTGTGTGTGCACTATGGATGAGTTAAACGCAGAGAACAAAATCTGTGTATGGATCATCGTACTTAGCCATACGTCACGTCACGTCATGTAAAAGATTCTCAAGTTTCTGAGCAGAAAAGTGCACAAAAGGTGTTATCATGTCATGCAGAGCATCCGAGGCTGAGACTAGCTTAAGATTAATAATAATATCCCACGTCACTTGTAACAATCGTATCTAACCATGTGAAAGAATGCTTTGGATTTTCTTGGGGTTGCATGGGGAAAAATAACACAACGGTAATTATCTGGGATAATTAAGGGTTGTGGTAATTTTACCTCATTTATTTATAAATAGCAAGATGAAATAGTGTAAAGGAGGAGGGAGGGTTGAAACCGAACTTCATAGCTGTAAACAGCAAGACGAGTGAGATTGGAGTTGTAAATATTCCACAGCAAAAAAATATGGATTTTGATGATGATGATGATGATGATGATGATAATGAATTGATCACATTTAATAGTTCAACCACCTAGTAATTTAAATTTTTTTATCCAATAAAAAGTACCATATACGAGCTACACTTGGGCATAGACTTCAACAATCCACTGCTCCCAAACTCCCACAGCTGAGAACAGGATCAGCATCTCAAATCGACATATGAAGCCCAAAAAAATTTTGGGGGAATCTCAAAAAGGCATTCTCTTTCTCTCACAGATGGGAGCAGTGGGTGTGCAGTTCGATGACTACTGCAGCCGTCAGCACTCTTCTCATACACACCCAGTGCTGTGCTCAATTTTTTTTTTAATGGCCTTTTTCAAAAGGCATATACTGTACTTCATGAGCTATTCAGAGACTAGTACTTACAAGAAATACTTTTCACAATAGATCGTACACCCCACACACAAGCAAACATTCACTGACACATGTGTACCGAGGCAGATGAACGTTCCCACGTACGCACAAACGTACACCCGTGAGCAGTAAATGTTGAATTCCTGATTGACGACCTTCACTGCAATTAGCTTGTATATAACATGCACCCACGCAGTAATATAACGAGCTTTCAATAGAGCTGAACGGCTGCACGGGAACAAGAAAATGCTCTCCGGATGCCATTTATACAGATATACAAAATTACAGAAATGCTTTAATGCATGCGTAAGATTAGATTAGATTATTTTTCGTTGGAACAGCAAGCTACTTCATACAAGCTACACACACAGCGGTGTGAAGTGTATTTCCTGATCGGCTTCACGGTTTGAGTGCAGCTCATGGGAAGAGTATCTCTATTATGGTCAGTATACCATATTTATTGCCATTTTAAACTGAAAGGCTATAATGAAACCCTGAAACAGTGCCCAGTAGGCCAGTCATATAACTATGAGACAGTTATGGGCTATTATCCATCTTAAATTAGGCCATATCCAGCTAGGTGGAAAATGCAGTGCTGTCCTCCAGTGGCAGTTTTTGGGATGAAGAGGCTTGCACTTGAACGCACCACAAGACAATGAAATGCGCACGTCACTTAATTAAAAGAAGCCACCAGCTGTTCTGCCCACAATTAAAAGTGAGAGGTATTAACGTGTGGTATTTAAAGACAGTTTGGGCGGCATAGCTTTTTTTACAGATGATTTAACAAACAGCTGTTGCCTTTTTTTGAAGCGCGGTGAAAGCTAATGCCGGCCTGCCAAAGAATCCTGTTTTGCCTGCCACTTCTCCTGGATTTGGAAGCCTTGGTGTCTCGCTCCTGTCTCGCTGCCCAGTGACTGCCCACCCACACACTAACATATGCACACAGGTCACTAGTGAGGACTTCAAAACACCTCCAGTTCCTCTGTATTCAATTTCATACTGGGATTTCTTGGTATTGATCAGAATGGAACAAAAATTAAATAAAGTCTGTGATCTTTCCAGTGATAGATGGAGTAAAGTGACATTGACGAATTAAATGACAAAGGTTTTTGGGTGGATAATTATTTAACGTAGAAAATATACCAAAGTCTTAACTTTGCCTTGTAAAATGACCAATTTTGAAAACTGAGTACAAAGTGGTTGTATTATTATCTCCTTTTTTATTATTATATATTTATTTCTTTTTTTTTTCCTCTCTCTTTCTCTCTCTCTCTCTCTCTCTCTCTCTCTCTCTCTCTCTCTTCTGTTTCCATACTTCTACAGTATAAAGTTGCTTTGAGACAATGGGAATTGTTAAAAACGCTATACAAATAAATTGAATTAAAATTTTGAATATGTAACAGACCACGGTGGCTTAGTGGTTAGCATGTTCGCTTCACACCTCCAGGGTTGGGGGTTCGATTCCCGCCTCCGCCTTGTGTGTGTGGAGTTTGCATGTTCTCACCGTGCCTTGGGGGTTTCCTCCGGGTAATCCGGTTTCCTCCCCCGGTCCAAAGACATGCATGGTAGGTTGATTGGCATCTCTGGAAAAATTGTCCGTAGTGTGTGATTGTGTGAGTGAATGAGAGAGTGTGTGTGTGCCCTGCGATGGGTTGGCACTCGGTCCATTGTGTATCCTGCCTTGATGCCCTATGATGCCTGAGATAGGCACAGGCTCCCCGTGACCCGAGGTAGTTCGGATAAGCGGTAGAAAATGAGTGAGAATAATCGAGTCTGGATAGTCTAGAAATTCAGACATTTGAGCTTTGCAGCTTTACAGCTTTGACCTTGCAGCTTTGCAACCCATTTTATGAATCGGGAAAAATAAGTGAGGCTAGTAATAGTAGATTTTATACTAAAATTTGGATAGATGTACAGTGTGAGTGTGTCAAGATTGCAATCCCAAATCGACAGTTAAGCTCGACTAAATTTTTTCAGCCTGATTTTGGTGTCGCAAATGCAGAGGTGATGGTGATATTAGTACACTTAATATAACATGCTCACTGGTGTCGGATTTAATAGTTTTTCTCTTTTATGGGACCGTTTTCTGCAGAAAATGTTTTTGTTTTTTAAATGAATATCATTAAAAGATGTAATCTTATATGTAGAACTTATCGTTGAACAGTTTATTCTAGAAAAATTGGCCATGTAGTGTGAGTCTTAACAGATTCTTTTATAAACTTTCTTAAAATCATATCTATGTAATAAATAATAAGATGTTGTGGATTAAAGTTGTATTATTATTATTATTATTTTTATTATTATTATTGTTATTATTATTATTTTCTTTTACTGATGCTCATGCTGTTTAACAGGCAGCCTAACACAGTGGAAATTTGCCTTGTTTTGCATAAATGAGCTCACAGATGAATGTTATTGGCTAATGAGAGAGGATGAGGATGAGGTTTCGCTCTGTTGACTGCTGATTGTTACACCCAGGTATCAAAAAAGCATCCACTAAGAGTCAAAACGTTCAATATCATAACATATTTACATTATGGTCATGAAAGATGTGATAATGAAAAGAACCATGTCTATAGACTTTATTTAGATCTTTGGCACACTGTATATTTTCACTGATTACTAACTAGTGTGGGATCAAATAAACTCTGAAGATGCTCCAGGCTAAAAGATTTTTATCCCACTGACTGTTTCAGCTTTACACTCCTAAATGCAACGAGTGAAACTCAGCCGTAATGGCCGACTTCATTCCGAAGTCCAAGGCAATCCGTTTGAACGAGGTTACTCTTTGGATTTGTTTATCGCCACTTCAATTCTCGGAAAGCCGCAAACAGGGCTGTATTCGTGATCGTTTCTCTTCCATTCATGTGCATGCTAACCTTGACGTTCTTCAATTACATCGATGCTCCGTCTGTCACTCTCACTCAAATGTAAATCTCCATTTTCTGTTTTTTTTCCCCCTCCAGTATTAAAAATCCAATTCTAGTACAGCCGCTTTCATATTCTTGTCCACAGGTCAACAGGGCAGTGGGGAGCAAAGCCTGTGCTAGTCTGTGAATTAAGTGAAGGGGAGAAAGAAGAGCGAGCCGAGGGTGCAGAGGAGGAGAAGAGGCTGTAGGATTGACAAGAGCAAGACATGATGATTTGCCTCAGTGTGTTTCACAGCTTGCCTGAGTGACATTAATGAAAGCGCACACGGAGCCAAACACATATCCGCAGATAAACAAGGTCATTTTGACGAGGGTGTCATCTAAAATCCCATCATTTGTTCATAGAAAAGGTGTGCCTGGCTTATACTGTCATATACCCTCTGTCCATTTTTGCAAAATTCTCAAATATAAAGAAGCTCATTAGGTATTATGAAACTTAAAACCTGCTGATTATAAAGCAAAAGTCCATTTCCTTTCCCTGCATGCCATGATGCTGTCTTTATCTCCTCAAAATCCTGGGATTGATTTGAAAATCCCTTGGACTTCGTCTCAAGTCTGGGTTCAACACGTCTCTCCTTAAGGAACTGAGACATGATGGTGTGTCTAGATGCTCTAAGTAGCCCATGCAATCGATTAATGCTGGCTTACACCACAGCTATTGGTAAATAAAGAAAAGAAGCTTTATTTGAGTTTTCCCAAGGTCTTTAAAGGTTTGTATATAAAGAGTTATGCATAATTATGGATCTTATAATCATAAAGACTCTGAGTTATGTGGAGATACTGAATGGGTTTGTTGAACCAAAGCTGAGGAATGTATGATCACAGTGACCTTAAAGAGTAGGAACTAGTAAATTACACACGTTCTATCCTTGTCAGAAACTTCCTTTCACATAATTATTAATGTTGAGGTTGGAGACTTGATTCTTGCCCTTCATATGTGGAGTTTACATATTCTCACAGTGCTTTTGAAGGTTTTATCCAGGTACTTTGGTTTCCCACCCAGTCCAAAGACATGCAATGTAGGCTGATTGGCATCTCTAAATTGTATGAGGTATGTGAATGAGTGTATGAGCATGTGTGTGACATTGACTGACTGCCCTGCAATGGACTGGCACATCATTCGTATTGTAGTCCTGTGATAGGCTTCAGGTTCCATCGCATCTCCGTGTAGGGCAAGTGGCACAAAAAATGGATGGATGGATGGATAGGTGGATGGATGGATAGCTGGACATGTGATTCTAGAATGACCGACAGGTACTCTCAAACTGACCCTCTGAAAGCCCCGCCCTCTCTCTTTTGCATCTTGATTTTCCAGATTGAAAATAAGGCTACATATGTTTTGAGTGGATGATTGTAAAATAACATAAAAACATCGACAAGTATATACTTAACAACAGTAGTTATTTTTATACATTTATTAAGATTTCCACAGGAATTTGTTGCATCAGCAAATATGCTCATGTACAGTGTCCTTTACCAATACGGGCAACCAAGACGTGGACCTACCGTCCGCCCAGCCGTATCTACAGAACCTGCTCTTGCACAATGAGAGTAAATGTACTGTATACAGTCATTGTTATACAGTACACAAGGTTTTATAGTAACCACCATAGGAGGCCTATATTAAAAATAAACAAAGCCCTCACACTTATACACCCTGCTTCTAATTATAGTAAGGTTTCATTAGTTCATAATGATTTGTTCTGGGTGAGATAACACTGTAAGAAAAGCTCTACACCCCAATGAACCATATATCAGCCGTCGTCCACTTCTCACTATTAAAAGTACGCCTTTGAATTAGATAGAAGTTTGCTTGTCGAAAATAAAGGACCATGTTTCTAATTCTAAATTGGTCTGACATCGACAACCCTTGAAAGTTTCAAGTAAATGTCAGTTCTACAGCCGTGCCCTCCTCTCTTTAATGGAACGCAAAAAAAGAAATGTCAGTAAACAATAAACCATCCGCTGAGAAACATCTAACTCAGGCATACGTGAAATTGTTTCACAACTGACACGGTAAAAAAGAAAGAAAGAAAGAAAGAAAAGTCATGCTACAAAGATCATCCAGACACATCTGAATTAATTTAGTAAAATGACTGAGAGCTCAGAATGTAGACAACAATTCAGAGGAAAAAGAAAATGTAGGCTTGTCAGAAGCAAAATCTTGAACTGTAATTTGTCACTGTGCAAACTTGTAGTTGACGTTCATGAGCAAAAAGTGTCTGCAAGTCATAAGGCTTAAGTCAGTGACTCAGCAATTCCACTCATCCACCCGAACTCTACTAAGCCAACCATCTTTTATCATTTCAACCACCTTTTATCCTCTGCATCGGAGTATATTAAAGGTCCATCTGTTTGTGGTCCTACTAAGATATTAAACAATGTGTTGAAGGAGGAATGCCTGGGAAAGGTCAGCATGATGGAGTAGGCGGTAGGAACCGCATGACAGCACCCAAAAACGATGCTAGGTCGCAGGTGGTACTGTAAGAGGACGCTAACTCGCTATATGCAGGGTAGAACGTTTGTCTACCTTTGTCTGTGACCTCCATGAGGAATTGGGTTTGTTTTAAAAAAATATGGCTGATGCTGCAGACATAAGAAAGTGATAAATCACTTGCAATGCCAAAATACTATGCTAACACTGCCTTAATGGTGCCAAACTCAATTACAATTAAAAGTAGTATGTGTAAGGAATAGAGTCCTGCATTATAGAGACATGATCAACGACATGGTGATGTGATGCAGCCCCGTGACAGCAAGACCCAAAGAGTTTTATTCCACTAGTACCACAGTGATTTGACAATGGTTTAAATTTTATTAATCATTTATACTCAAGGGGGGCACAGTGGTTTAGAGTTAGCACGTTCGCCTCACACCTTCAGGGTTGGGGGTTCGATTCCCGCCTCCGCCTTGTGTGTGTGGGTGTTTGCATGTTCTCCCCGTGCCTCGGGGGTTTCCTCCGGGTACTCCGGTTTCCTCCCCCGGTCCAAAGACATGCATGGTAGGTTGATTGGCATCTCTGGAAAATTGTCCGTAGTGTGTGATTGCGTGAGTGAATGAGAGTGTGTGTGTGTGCCCTGCGATGGGTTGGCACTCCGTCCAGGGTGTATCCTGCCTTGATGCCTGATGACGCCTGAGATAGGCACAGGCTCCCCGTGACCCGAGGTAGTTCGGATAAGCGGTAGAAAATGAGTGAATGAGTGAAAGGATTTATACACAATGGTAATGTTGTCAAATGTCTGTCATTATTTTACCAGCTTCTCATTTTTAACTCTTTTTAAAAATGGTACTGAGATGCTGGAAAATTCTGCCATTCTCCCCTATGACACTATCCCCCCCTATGACACTAGAAACCACTTCCATAAATGTTACACCAAGCTCCATCATATCAGTGATAATACATTTTTCTATATTTCTTACCATAGAAACAGTAACATATTAGCATGGGCACATTAATATACAGTATACTGTACCTGTGATTACACCCAGAAAAACTCCATCCAATCTACTCCATCTGACCAATTAGATTTCAGAATTAAGAGGCATATAATGTATTGGACTATCTTTATGAGATATGTTTATGAATTTATTCAACGTAAAGTTGAGAGATAAGGTTACATAACCCTGAGTTTTAATTATGTTATTGTCTCTCATTTGTCTGTGTAATCTATTAGCTAAAGGAAAAGACTGGACACGATTAACTTTATTTAGCCTTCAGCTAATTCCACAAGCACCATCGAGCAGGCTGGCATAGTTACAAGCTGCCATTGGTGTAATATGACAAACGCTGTAGATTAAAGAGCTACAATTTCCTTTTCTCTAATGTGGCCTATTGGTGATATCGCTAATCTTTTGCGCTGCTCTCCATCTTTGTCATGGAGGCGTTCTGAAAGCCCAGTGACTCCAGGCTTGCCTTCTTCAACCACTGACACCCCTATTAGAGCAATCCAGTTGATAAATGCCATGCAGATTAGCACAGAGATGCGCCTCATCTTGACGTCGCTCCCATCGACTGCTCTCTTAGACTCAAATCTCTCCTTTTGCTACAAGCTTTGTGACCTGACTAGAAGTCCTCTGACTTTTGAGACCTGATTTAGCAAATCTTAAGGTTTTAATCAAGTTATTTGTGGAGTAAGGATTGTATAAGGAAGAATTAAAAAAAACAGGGATCACAGAATCACATTTACATGTGAGTATACTGTACTTCCATATCTCCACTCTTATCTTGAACCAGCTGGAACAAGATGGATGAACGAACTTCCTGTGAATTTCTGAACAGCTCATTGACTTCAAACAACTTCCAAAACCTATTTCTTCCGTAGATACTTAAATTAGTACTAAAATAGCAAAATTGTTGTATATGTACTTTTTATGTTATGCTACCTCCCCAGATTGACGGTCCTCTTCATCCATAAACCAGTATCAGGATGTACAGTAGTCATTTTTGGTCTTGAACCCAACACCCTGAGAATGAAACGTTGTGTGTATGATCCTAAGATCTCCATGCCCACAGTGAAGCATTGGGGTTGGAGCATCATGTTATGGAACTGCACCTCGAACATTTTTTTCCCTGTCAGTTTATTTTTTAAACGTATATTCTTTTATAAACATATACGCATATATACTTATGAATACATACATGTATATTTGTAGGTAACAAAAAAGCACTGAAAAGACATTGAGCGTTGGAAGAACTTTCAATAAAACAACACAATAATTACTTCCTCTCCCTGTAAATGTGGCACAATTCGTTATCTTAAAGTAAGCAAATAGTTTTTTGTGTAGTTTATTATTTTTTACAAAATATATCCTTTTTTTGAGAAAATTGAGAACATATTAAAAAGACAAAGCATCTAGACCAAAGATATTGCTTTTTAAGTTTCTTAACAAATTGCTTATGTATGGAATTGTCTTTTTCTAAAGAAATACTGATGTAGTTTTTTACTTTACTGTACTATTCATTTGTGTTCGTGTCTATATACCATTTACACAGTAACGCATTTGGGAATATTACAACAATGTGTCTGTGTGAATATATATATATATATATATATATATATATATATATATATATATATATATATATATATATATGCTTTTTTTGAGGATTTTCCTTAGTTGGGGGATTTTCATGTATTATCATCTGCCTCTAAGCACGTTATGAGGAGCGCAAATTGAAATTGTTGCAATTAAGCATTTATGGTCCCACAGTCCCACTTAAATACCTACACTATAGCAGCTTGCGTAGTCTTGCTTCTAAAAAAGAGACACAGAGATGATACTTGTTAGTGAGGCGAAAGCTGACACTATCATCATCTGTACAAAGGGTAGGGACTGGGGACTATCAATCAGCCAAGAGGAATCTGGTAGCCTGGTGGTATTATCCACGCAGTCCGTTATCAAAACGACAACCGGCACTTCAATTATAGCAGTGCCAAAGCCCAGCTCGGAGATAACGGCAGAGCTAAAACGAGGCTGTAACTCAGGACACAGTGCCTCTCCCCACAGCAGCTAATGACACCACGTCTAACTGGCACTCCATCAAACCAACAGGACCTGACCCACCACTGTGAATGGCCGTAACGGATTGATAGGGGAAGCCTTGTGCTTAAGATGTGCCCTGCTTTGGTTTTGGGCTTCATGAAGGTTTTCAGCCTTATGACAAAATCGATAAAAACAAAAAGAGAAAAATAATAATACAAAAAAAAAAATAAAAACTTATTATTATAACATTTACTTATTATATAAAAAACGTGTTTTACTTTATTAAATTGATAAATAATCTTTAAAAATGTCCAAGTTTTATTTCATTCTGAATTTGAGTTGAGAGGGAACTGGAATAATATTCATATTCACATTACGTAAAACAAAATTACCCTTCAATGCTGCTGGACGAGCCGCTTGCCAGTAAGATTTAGCCATTGCGACACTTCTAATTAAAGAAACCGGTCAGTTTCCAAAGCTTTTTTTTTGTGCTAATATCAACTCCACCAACATCATCAGCGGCATTGACCTTCTGCCGTAACTCAATACAGGTTTTCATTACATAATGGAAGTTTGTCTGAAATCCACTTTAATTCTGTATTGCATTTCTCATTGTTGTGATACTGAATACAATCCTGGAAAATGGTGAGTGAGAAAGGACGCTCTTGCACTTTTCCTCTCTTTCTCTCTTTTTTAGGATGTTCCTGTTTGAGATCAGTGATTCCTACCCAGGCTCAAGAATTCAGGACAGGAAATCTATGTGGGAAATGTTTAGGTATAAAATGACACTGAAAGAGAAAAGTATTTTTATACGGCGAAGCACTTTTTAAAATAACGTTTCACTCTGGAACTATATATTGATTTTGTGATTTTGTTTGCAAATAAATTAATAAAAGATTTCTTTCATTTTCTTTCCTTGTAACATTCCTAATCTGTCCTCTACTATTGAGCATAAACTTTTTGGAAAAGATTTTGGAGCTGAAAACAAAACATACAAATGTAAAGAATGAAAATTATAATAATAATAATTAGTAATAATTTGGTACTTTTTATCCAAAACAACTTCATAGAAATGCAAAGACTAGATTTGAATTGATCTCATTCCTCTTAATACTGCAGTTTTTAGGATTCAGGGACTTGTTCGATATATTTGAACTCACAACCTTGCGATCAGCAATAAAATGCCTTAACCTTGATCTAGCTACTTGATTTACTTGCATTTAGTTATCTATTAAATCTGAGACATTTATGGACATTATTCATGAAAATAGTCACCTGGCAAAATTGACTTGCCTCAACAATGAACAGTTTTTGTTTAAAACAAACTTATAAAATTTGCATTCACCCTGTAACGTCCCAATTCCCTTTAGTCCTGTAGCTGACTTTGGCTATAGAGATAAAGGAATAAAGGCCTGAAAGAGAACAGAAGATGAACAGAAAAAAAAAAATATGGGATGGGAACGCAGTTTCAAACAAGTAGTCCACAATACCAAAGAGGACAGTGATTACCACAGTGATAATGGAACATCTGTACTAACAGTCACAAATCACACCGATAGCAATTTCCATGCAAATATCTTGCAGAAGAGTGCAAAAGAAAGTGGAATATAAATTGAGCAATTTCCTTATACTGTGACTTCGTTCCTTTTTACTTGCCATGCTACACCACTTGTTTGATTCACCAGGCTAGGTCAACATGCGTTTCAATCTGGCATCGGACATGGCCCTATAAAGGAGTTTTTGTGCTTTGTACGGCTCGGGTTCGTGTTACTGTATGAAAGAGTCTTCTCGTCCTTTTTGCTTTATTCACTTCAGCGCCTTGCCAGGATCCAGATGGCTGTGATAGCAGTCACATTTGGGTTGCTCAAGCACTGATCGTATGCCAAGCAATGCAAGAACCCCATTAATCTCCCTTATCAGCATGGCAGTAGGGGCTAAGTCCTCCGTACTGTGCACTTTGCGTTGGGGTCATTTCTAACCCAAGGAGGCTGAATAAACCTTGGGACAGATGCTCTGATTTATGAGCGAGCCTGAATTACAACAGTTGTGCTAACGGGACAAAAGCACTGCATTTGCATTCTTGGGTCACTTCGTTGTTGTGGTTGTTTCTTTCCAAAGAGTTTCTGCTTGTCCTGTTGAAAACCACCAACCAATGCTGACAATTGCACCGTTCTGCAAGCCGATAAAAAGCTAATTAACTTATGGACGTGGCGCTTTTATCGGCACGTCTCAATGCTAACCGTGGCATGATCCTGATAAGATCAAGTGGATGTTGAGTTCCTGAAGGTCTGCATGTTATTAAGGACATTGATATTCCAGCGTTACTCGGGCTGAAGAGGGAATGATTAACGACAGTAAAGGATGAGCGAAGATCAGCTTGATAAGGAGTATCTCAAAGCATTTACCCTGTTCTGCAAGTTTCTATTTCCTACGCAGACAGTGAATTCTAATGAAAGACTGCTAATGATGAATGGGAATTTATCTTAATTTATTGTTTGAAAATATTTATGTTGTGCTTGTTTGCATAATTAAATTTGGAGCTAAAATTGATGAACGATCTGTAATGACCCGAATGGCTTTCAGCAGTTATTGAGTCACGAGTTGAAGTTTGAATAAATATTGCCGTTAAAAGATGATGGTAAAAAAAGGAGAAGATGGCTGAAAAAATCAACTGGATCAATTTCCATGCGCTTTAAGAATACTTAAAATTGATTACTGTAGACGTTTAAGCTAATGATATAAAATCTCTTATTAAACGTAAATGCAGTCCCAGAGCATGCAGGTTTTTTTTTTATTATTTTTTTTTTCATTTGGATTCATGACTATTTGATTTCTAGATTTCAATAGAATTAAAAAAAAAAAAAAAAAAAAAATACGATACTTTTGACTTAAATAGACTAAAATTCATTTCTTATTTTAATTTATTCAAAACAGATTTATTTCATTTATTTCCAGAAATACGTGTTTCCACATATTCAACAACATGATTTTCACTTTTAATTAAAATAGATATTAAAATTTTAATAATAAAAACATGTATAAAGGGGGGCACGGTGGCTTAGTGGTTAGCACGTTCGCCTCACACCTCCAGGGTTGGGGGTTCGATTCCCACCTCCGCCTTGTGTGTGTGGAGTTTGCATGTTCTCCCCGTGCCTCGGGGGTTTCCTCCGGGTACTCCGGTTTCCTCCCCCGGTCCAAAGACATGCATGGTAGGTTGATTGGCATCTCTGGAAAATTGTCCGTAGTGTGTGATTGCGTGAGTGAATGAGAGTGTGTGTGTGTGTGTGTGTGTGTGTGTGCCCTGTGATGGGTTGGCACTCCATCCAGGGTGTATCCTACCTTGATGCCTGATAACGCCTGAGATAGGCACAGGCTCGCCGTGACCCGAGGTAGTTCGGATAAGCGGTAGAAGATGAATGAGTGAGAGTGAGAACATGTATAAATGTAGAATGCAAGTAGATTGACTACTTGTTTTCTAAATTTATAAATGTACAGTATTTATTTCGGTCTTTTAGACCCCTTCAGTTATTGTAATATTCTATATCCAGAGTGAACGCTGATGCAGTAACTGAACTGGCCGTGGAAATGATGGAACCTGCGAATCATCAATAACTAAAACAATTTTGTACCACATGGGCAAACATCAGGACCATATACACAAATAAGTGTGTGAATGAATAGATAGATAGATAGATAGATAGATAGATAGATAGATAGATAGATAGATAGATAGATAGATAGATAGATAGATAGATAGGATGACGCACCATTTCCCAGCTCTAGCAGTGCTTCTATCATTTTTCTGCCTATTCAGTGCAGGTTTAATGACATGATTCCCTTCTAATATTGTTGTTTGTGATTCAGAATATAGGACAAATCTGCCACCGGTGCAGGAAATACATCTTTGTGATTTTGAGCTGTCTTCAGCTGACAGCTTTGGTTCCACGCCTTGAGTTTGGCTAGCTGAGCTAGAGAAGGATAAAAATAAATCCCCATTTGTTTTAGTTAGCCACAGCATGTGAGACAGCCATGACACTGGACTGGGACTGAATAGCCTTTCAACAGAGGAGACAGGTGTGTTTTTTGAGCCATTTTTCACCTTTTTTTAGCTTTCGTTCAAAAACAGATGCAAACTAAATGAGCAAAATCATTTGTGTTGTTTTGGTTATCAGTGTAAAAAAGGACTGTTTTTGTTGCCTGTGATCTCTTGGGGGAGACAAAAATAAGGACTTAAAAATAAAGACATGCAACATGCTTAATGCGTCTTTGTTAGCATGAAGCGAGACAAATCCAAATGTTATTTCCATTCTATGAAACCTCAACAAAGACTTGAACCTGGTTAAATATAGAGCGGGTTATACCTCTGTTGTTGAAAACACTGCATTTTAGATCATCAGAACACCTGATTTATCTCATGAGGCAATTATCAAGCTTTTCATGCGTCAGCTATGTTCGAGTAAGCAAAACAGAAAACAGCTGCAGTTAAATGAAGTCTCCTGGCCTGGGAGTTAGAAACCACTGACACAGAGGATATCCTCCCTCCCTTAACATCCTTCACTTTGGAGAGAACATTACATAGTCCATTAATCTTGTTTTTAACTGGGTAGTGTTATAAAGAAAACAGCGAAATAGTTGATGTAAAAGTAAGTGATGCAATTATATTTTATTTAATTATTATTAGGGGTGTCTGGTGTAAATGAGCTGGCAGGGATATGTCTCTGATACCCCTTTTGCACCAAAAAGAACCGGGTGCTGGTTCAGAGCTAGTGCTGGTGCTGGTTCAAAGTTGCTGGTTCCACTGGCGAACCTTCTAAGAACCGGTTTGCCTTTCCATCGGTTAGAGAGCCATCACAGAGCCGAGTCTGCTGTCACTGTATGCGTGTCACGTTTCCCAGCAACTTTAGCGCAACACAGAAAAAAGTTAGCCTTAGCATGTAGCTAACTACTGTCATGTGTGCTGATAACTGATCATATTGAGGTAAAGTAAAAGTGTATTAAACATCAGTATACTTAAGGTACTGTACATTACCAAATGCGCTAACAGTAGCCCCGCCCACAGCCCCTGACGCAAGCGGTTCTTAAGTCTAGATCAGCAACGTTTTGGTGCTACTTAAGAACCACTTTTCCTGCTTCAGAGCCGGTGCTTTGGCTGTCGAAAAAGAAAGAACTGGTTCTAAATTGGGCTCTGGCTCCGAACCAGCACTTACACTGCCTCGGTGGAAAAGGGGCATGAGACAGCAAGACATCGGGATAAGGTTTAACTTCGGTTGCTTACATACATCAGAGTTAGAAATATTAGTAAGAAAAATGATGATATGAAGAGACAAGACTGGGGCTGATTTCTTTCTAGCCCAGGTTGTAGATTCATGCAAGATTCAGTGACAGTCTTGTCAAATGATCAAGGCTTGACATCGTACACATAACCACAAGTCAGTCCAAACCCTGATTTTAACACTCACTCTCTCACTCACTCATTTTCTACCGCTTATCCGACCTACCTCAGGTCACGGGGAGCCTGTGCCTATCTCAGGCGTCATCGGGCATCAACGCAGGATACACCCTGGACGGAGTGCCAACCCATCGCAGGGCACACACACACTCTCATTCACTCACACACTACGGACAATTTTCCAGAGATGCCAATCTACCTACCATGCATGTCTTTGGACCTAGGGAGGAAACCAGAGTACCCGGAGGAAACCCCCGAGGCACGGGGAGAACATGCAAACTCCACACACAAGGAAAAGGCGGGAATCGAACCCCCAACCCTGGAGGTGTGAAGCGAACGTGCTAACCACTAAGCCACCATGCCCACCTTGATTTTACCCCAGTGTAGAGAAATGTTTTTACACTAATTAAAGGGTTTAGCATTGCTTTTTACCTATGGGTTATCAAACCCTGCTCTGATGCAGAGCAGCACTGATTATGCAGCATTAAGTATACAGAGTGTACAGTGTGAAGCCATGCGGTGTTCCTGGCTTGACAATATAAAAGTTTTGCATCGCACACAAAGCACCGACATATGCAAGAAATTTACAGCAGCAAACATTACTAAGCGATAAATATTTACCATACTCTTCATTTAGGTTCATAAAACAGGACGGTGCGGCATTATTAGCGCTGTTTTCAAGCCATATCCACCACTTTTTTTTTCTAAAGCCATCAAGCCGTGAAGCGTCGATCTTTTATTGGTCACATGTCTTCATTTGATACGAATTTACAGGTCAACAGGACACTGACAACTTTCAGGTCTCTTCATTCGCATGTGTATGTCTGAAAGTCAATGAAACTTAAAACGTAGTGTGGTGAACTTGTGTAGTGCAGTGAAGTGATTTAATTCAATTCAATTCAATTCAATTCAAGTTTATTTGTATAGCGCTTTTTACAATGGACATTGTCTCAAAGAAGCTTTACAGAACATAAACATAGAGCAGAAGGTAAACATAAGGAGTAATATAAAATATTAAAAAGTAATATAATTTATTAATATAATAAAAATTCAAAATATATATAGTTCACAGTGTGTATGTATGTATGTATGTATGTATGTATGTATGTATGTATGTATGTATGTATGTATATGTATTTATCCCCAATGAGCAAGTCTGAGGTGACTCAGGCAGCAGTGGCAAGGAAAAACTCCCTTAGATGGTAAAGGAAGAAACCTTGAGAGGAACCAGACTCAAAGGGGAACCCATCCTCATATGGGTGACACTAGATGGTGTGATTACAAATATACAGTCAGACAAATGTTGTATTGGTGTAGGGATCACATGGAGTTCAGATCTCCTCTTAGTATCACAGAGTCCAACTGGAGCTGGTAGATCTGTAGATGTCTCAGGATTCTCACAGAGTCGGCCTCATCTCAGCGGAGGTCCAAAAACTTCATCGCACGGAAGACGATATATTTAGTCCAAAATGACACACTTATATACATATTATTACGAGAACGAATATAGTGACTATTGCTTGAGAAAATAGAGCTGTAAAAGAGAGCATACTGAAGGATACCAGCATGGAATCGAATCTTTCAGCACTGAACTAAAAGAACACTTTACTGCTAATTTAATTTTAGAGTTAACCACAAATTTCCTTGTAAATATATCACAGCTTCTGCAGGAGTAATTATATTAAAATGACCTTTTAAAGATTTAATCTGGGTCTAACATCTAACTTAATTCCTTTGAGTTAATATCCAGTTAAAATCCTTATACAAATGCTTTAGGGTTTAATCCAGCCAAGAATACGAAAACCTCATTAAGTTCTGTAAAGTCATATTACACATTAGACGCAAACTGGCTCTGTTCCATGTCTACAGGAAGTGGTAGAAATGCATTTTTTGCAGTTTATCCACATTTAAAACTAAAACCATAATCTGTAAATGTAATATATTTAATAGGATTAGCTGCGATTAATATATTTCGAAGGACGAAGTAAACAGGCTCGTGAATTCTGATACGCACTGATCAGTTCATTCATAATGCACTGGGAATTCCTACAGTGAAGTTGTTAAATGTGTATTTATTAAATATTATTTAATAAATATTAAATAAATATTATTTATAATATTTATTCATTTATTTATTCACTCACTCACTCACTCATTTTCTACCGCTTATCCGAACTACCTCGGGTCACGGGGATCTCAGGCGTCATCGGGCATCAAGGCAGGATACACCCTGGACGGAGTGCCAACCCATCGCAGGGCACACACACACAAACTCTTATTCACTCACGCAATCACACACTACGGCCAATTTTCCAGAGATGCCAATCAACCTACCATGCATGTCTTTGGACCGGGGGAGGAAACCGGAGTACCCGGAGGAAACCCCCGAGGCACGGGGAGAACATGCAAACTCAACACACACAAGGTGGAGGCGGCAATCGAACCCCGACCCTGGAGGTGTGAGGCGAACGTGCTAACCACTAAGCCACCTTGCCCCCTATTTATTTATTTATTTATTTGTTTGTTTGTTTGTTTGTTTATGTATTTTTGTATTTTTGTTTTTATTTGTTTGTTTGTTTGTTTGTTTGTTTATTCAGTTTAACTTCATATTATTTTATGAGTTTGATTAACATTAGGCCCTGGATTTAAAATGTGGGTCCTCAGCAATTGATATAAAAAAATGAAATAATGTGCTTTATTGTACGTACTAATGTTAAAATAATGTTAAGCTCCGTCAGCTTTGTGTGTGATGTTGAATTCTGGGAGTTCCTCAAGCTCAGTTATATCACTACGAGTATTGATATTGCTCACAGTTATTAGAATTGTTTGAATGACATTTGTAAATGAATTTAGTTGGCCCGATTTCTTAAATATAAGGACAAAATAGTAGCAGAATGTACACTGATGCGCACACTGATAGATCAGCTTATGTCTGTGGTAATGAATGTGGAACTTAAAAAGTGATGGCTTGTAAATTTGAAAACCTGATTCATCTGGGATCCAAGCTCAATGCACACCAGGTTTCTGGCTACAAATAAATGTATTATTATTAGTATTATTATTATTATTATTATTATTATTATTATTATTATTAGCCATTTTTCCAGATCAATTATAACAGTATTTATAACACTTATGGCCAACCTTGTCCTTAGTCTATCTATCTATCTATCTATCTATCTATCTATCTATCTATCTATCTATCTATCTATCTATCTATCTATCTATATATCTATCTATCTGTGTTCCTTAAATTATTTTCTCTCTTTGTTCTGCTCAAACTTCCTCTCTCTGATGATTTTTATCTAAGATCCCATATTTAAAGTCATAACTTTGTATGCCTGCCATTTCAAAGACTTTCATTTCACTAGATTTTCTTTTTCTGTTCATTGTGTACTGTGTTCGCTTTTCTCTGCATAAATAAACCATGACTGGATTTTTTTTATGGATTTTGACTGTTGATCAGAGGCTCCTACTAAAGCACTACAAAGAAGACTGGTCGACTTCTTGTAAAGAATAAAGTATATTCTCATGTCTCTATATTACTGACAGTCAATTAACCCTTTGGCTTTATTTGATCAGAAACCCTAGGAGTTTATTATCAACATGGTAGTGGTCTCCTGGACTTTCCTGGATTGGCTTGTATTTAAAGCCATGATTTAAACCATCTTGTAAACACTTGTTCACTTTGTGGAATGCACTTGTGAAGTTGTTTCTCAGACCATCTCTGAGGATTGTTAAGTTCTGAAACTGTGCTGCACTGGAAATGAGAAAGCGTAAACAGTTATTGATTTCATCTCATGTTTTTGATCAACTTCTACCCGTTGTGAACCTCGGCCAGATAAGTTCTTCAGCAGTTATCATTTACACACACTCTCTTCCATCCACCCTACCATCACCTCCTCTCTCTCTCTCTCTCTCTCTCTCTCTCTCTCTCTCTCTCTCTCTCTCTCTCTTTATCGCTCTTACACTCACATCCACACAACCCCATACACACACACACACACAAAGCTTTATTTTGTATTGCATGCACAGATATTAATCATATCTTGAATTACATCTCCACAGAGAAAACAAGAGCAACAAATCCACTCCATCTCACCAAGTGATATTGATATAAACTTAATATAGAACTTAATAAAGGTATCTGAAGATGTTTCCCCTTTCCTACAGTTTATGGGTTATAGAAGGTTTAAATACTCAAGACAGTTTACATTAGTGCTGCTCACAGGCTGTTTATTGCATTGAAAGTAATTCTTGCCAGCAGTTTAGCGTAACCTTTAATATCTATGCCAGAAACTCAGCACCGGTAAGAAGAGGCCAGATATTTCAGCAATGGTGAATCTATCTATCTATCTATCTATCTATCTATCTATCTATCTATCTATCTATCTATCTATCTATCTATCTATCTATCTATCTATCATTAATTACTTAAACCATTTATTTTTATATTTTATTATTTTTTGTCTGTTTTTATATTTGTTTACTTTTGCATTTTTTCTTCACTTGTAAGCGTATTTATTTATTTATTTATTTGTTTGTTTGTTTGTTTGTTTGTTTGGTTGTTTGTTTGTTTGTTTTCTATTTATTTATTTATTTATTTATTATTTTACTTTCCTCCCTACTTTATCTTTTAATTTACTTACTTTTTATACTTCATCCATCTCTTCATTTACTTAGTTAATGTCTTTATTTATTTAACATAAATCTATTTCCTTCCTTCCTTTCTTCATTCCATCATTCCTTTCTTCCTTCCTTCCTTCTTTCCTTCCTTCCTTCTTTCCTTAATTCCATTCTGCTTTTCATTCCTCTCTTCCTTCCTCGTGTCCTTTCTCCCTTCCTTTCCTTTATTTATTTGCTCAGGTTCTTACTTAATCTATCGATCTTACTTTCTGTTTTTTTTATGGTGACTTAATCTATTTATTTTAGTAAGACTACATACGAGAATGGTCATTTAAATGTAAATAAATCTACAAGTATTAATTTATTCATTAATTCAGAAACTGCTTTATGAAGGTCAGTGTTGCGGTGGCTCCAGACGCTATCCTAGAAACACAAGGTGAAAGGAGAGAATACACGCTGGATGGGATGCCAGTCCACTGCAAAACCTGCAGCTTGATGGCACATAATGGGCTAATAAAATAATGGTGGATCAGATATCTGAGAATAAAGAAGAACATAGATGTCAGTCCTGTAGCAAACATCAAAGATTAAAACTGGATTTGGAAAAGAAATTTCTTTTGGAATTGGAACTGTTTATATATAAAGATTACATCTATATTTAAGTTCCTTAAAAATCATGCAAGCTGGAAGTTTGGGTAATGGAGTTTAGAATATATTACAATCCAGAGTAAACGTTATAATACAAAAAATCAACATGATAAAACTTATTTTGTTCATATTTTAATATATTTAAGGGGGCACGGTGGCTTAGTGGTTAGCACGTTCGCCTCACACCTCCAGGGTTGGGGGTTCGATTCCTGCCTCCGCCTTGTGTGTGTGGAGTTTGCATGTTCTCCCCGTGCCTCGGGGGTTTCCTCCGGGTACTCCAGTTTCCTCCCCCGGTCCAAAGACATGCATGGTAGGTTGATTGGCATCTCTGGAAAATTGTCCATAGTGTGTGATTGAATGAGAGTGTGTGTGTGCCCTGCGATGGGTTGGCACTCCGTCCAGGGTGTATCCTGCTTTGATGCCCGATGACGCCTGAGATAGGCACAGGCTCCCCGTTCGGATAAGCGGTAGAAAATGAATGAATGAATATATTTATCTGAAAAGAGAGAGATTCATTGAAAAGTCCTACCAGTATTAGTTACCATCACTAAGATTGTTTCTTTCTTATACATATTTTGTTGCCTTGCAGCTGAGATAGTGTTTATATATATTTATATAGTATGTATTTGTATGTGTGTATACACAAATTTAGGTGTTTTGCCTCACAGATCTAAACACACAGAGACACAAAATTAAAGATCCCGCAGCTTCTTCAGAGAAATTCTGTGCAGCACTTCCTGTCCCATGCTGAGTGAAAAAAAAAACTGCTCTTTTTTATACAAAAAGTGCTGAGGCCCTACATTTCTGCTCTAGGGCTCAGTGTTAATCGGAGTGTTGATGAAATTAATCATAAAACAATATGAAGTGAAATTAAAAAGCCGCATAATTTATTGATTATATACATAGCTATCACGGAAAATTAATGGCCGCACTCATGCTTAATCTAATTTAACACATGGACAAATGTATTTGAATAGATTCTGCTGGTGGAGCTAAACTATCGGTCTGCCACCAACTGGGTTGATGACAAGGGGCAGAAATGAACAAATTACCTAATGAATAAATGAACAATCCCACAGGGTTCCCACAAGTTTCCAGTGTGTTCCTGGAATAAGCCTGGACCCTGACACAGGATAAAGCGTCACTGAAGATGGATAGATGGAAGAAAGGAAGACATTAACTTCCTTAAGACGTTAAACATTTGCTATCAATTCACTTTAATAAATATTCTTTTAAAAAACTTGTACAAAATATTGATAACTAATTAAATACAAATAGGTGTCTGTAGTAAATTTGTGGTAAAAATAAAAATAAATAAATAAATAAATAAATAAATAGATAAATAAATAAATAAATAAATAAATAAATAAATAAATAAATAAATTGAGATAAGTAGATGTAAATGAAACGTTAAGCTCAGACTTCTCTTCGTCATTATGATTGACTGCCAGGCTAATTATTTTTAACCATTTATGATTCATTTATCCTGCTTTACAGCGTACACACCAACGCTCCCTGTCCACCTGCTGCACTTTATCCACACACTCTATCACCAAACCCTACACACACTCCTGCACATATCAACATATAGATATGAACAGTGGCAGATGGCACTAATGCTAGCTGAGTAGATGCCGGTGTTGATACGTGGACTGGGTGCTCACTTAACACCGTGTCTTTGTTTGTTCACCTTGAGCCGTGGCTGGAATCTCGCCAGCCCGCTTTCAGCCAATTTGCGTCACACTAACAGTGTGCTGTTTTCTTTAATAGGATTGTCATGATGGCAGCAAGAGCTATCTAAACAGAGTGGCTCTAAATTGCAGGGTAACTCAACTAACACGGCAAACACTCCAGGGACACTTACGAGCCCGGGACACATAACTCTCCAGACTATTCATTGAGATGCCCCAATTTTCTTTGAACTGAACTGAGAGGATCCACCATGGCAGGCCAACTGTCTATAAAGATTGCTGAATTAATATTTATTTGTATGTCCGTTTGTTATTTGTTTGTTTAATGCATCTACTTATTATTATAATATTTTTACAAACTATTTATTTAAATATTTAAATAAACTATTTATTTACTTATTTATTTATTTATTTATTTATTCATTTATTTATTCATTTATTAATTGAACCTGTTTTTTTTTTCTTTTTTTCACATATTTATTTATTCTATTTTTATTTACTAGCTTTCTTATAGGGGGCACGGTGGCTTAGTGGTTAGCACGTTCGCTTCACACCTCCAGGGTTGGGGGTTCGATTCTCGCCTTCGCCTTGTGTGTGTGGAGTTTGCATGTTCTCCCCGTGCCTCGGGGGTTTCCTCTGGGTACTCCGGTTTCCTCCCCCTGTCCAAAGACATGCATGGTAGGTTGATTGGCATCTCTGGAAAATTGCCCGTAGTGTGTGATTGCGTGAGTGAATGAGTGTGTGTGTGCCCTGCGATGGGTTGGCACTCCGTCCAGGGTGTATCCTGCCTTGATGCCCAATGACGCCTGAGATAGGCACAGGCTCCCGTGACCCGAGGTAGTTCGGATAAGCGGTAGAAAATGAATGAGTGAGTGAGCTTACTTACATATTTTACTCCATCCATCCATCCATCCATCCATCCATCCATCCATCCATCCATCCATCCATCAATCCATTCATTCATTCATTCATTCATTCATTCATTCATTCATTCATTCATTTTCTACCACTTACCCGAACTACCTCGGGTCACGGGGAGCCTGTGCCTATCTCAGGCATCATCGGGCATCAAGGCAGGATACACCCTGGATGGAGTGCCAACCCATCGCAGTTGCTCCATCCAATACTGAATTATTATTATTATTATTATTATTATTATTATTATTATTATTATTATTATTATTATCTATCTATCTATCTATCTATCTATCTATCTATCTATCTATCTATCTATCTACTTTTACACATGCTACAATCTACACATAAATGTAAACAAACACAAACATATTTCTGCCATTTCAGCAAAATCCGCAGCTCAGCTCGGCTTCTGCTTTTTGGCATTCTGGCTCTGCACACACTAACACTTTGAATGGCCTAGAAAACACTCATAACCCAGGGAACAGAATTAAGCAGCAGTGCTGAGGTAAATTTAGGACAACTGCAAATCCAAAGCACAGTAACACCAATCTGCTTCCCATATCTCAGCGTACAAAGCTTCACTTCGGCTACACTCTGAATTTACTCGCAATTATAGAACAGTACAGAAATTTCACTGTGTGGAAATCAATATCAATATCAATCAATATCAATCAATTCTGTTTATCATGTTATCATGGTAAGCTGGAGTTTATTGCAATCATTTCGCAAACTTATGGATAGCGAACATCTCAGATCAGCCATAACATTAAAATTATTGCCAGGTAAAGTGAATATCACTGATGATCTTGTTTCAGAGGCACATGTGATCCCTGAGCACTGTGAGCATCAGAACTGGACCGGTGGGCCGTTCTGTGGACAGCTCGGCGCATGTCACTGACCTGGGGATGAAATGGCACCAGGATGCGTTATGAGAAGAAGAAAAGTCAGCTGATGTAAAGTGGTGATCTGGGTGATGTTCTGTAAGCTCTGAATTTACTATCATATATCACTGACATCATAACTGTGACTGATGACGTAACAGATGTTTACTCATTAGCACAAGCTATGAAGTAGAATTAAGGATATGCTTCCTTTCTGTCCACTTCAAATCTTGTGCCATTAAAAGTGTCAAGCAAGAACAGAAGAAGGTCTTTGGATCCATGTACTAGCCCTGCATGTGCTAGTTCACTATCTGCATTAAAATAATAAAGGACTTGTGCTACATTCAGTGACAGCATGGTTGATCAGACTTTTTTGCTAACGATCCATCTACAGGACAAATCATCATGCGGTATATAGATGGTAAGTTCTAGCAACAACACACAGATTGAATTTGTTTAAATCTTAATTACCTTTCTAAGAAAAAATACACCCCAAAGATTTCTTCTTCTGCTCTCATCTAACTGTCTACTGAATGCTATACATCAAACTTATGGGTCCAATCATTTCAATTTAGCATCATCATACCAATTTATCATCACCCATGACCTTCTCATGCTACTTTATTCGGTAAGTACCATAGCGATCAGTGCGAGGATGAAAATGGATAGCTGCTGGTCTGCAGTAGTGAACTTGAGAATGTGTGCCTCTGGTCCTACCTCTATAAAATAGTTCAGTATGATGGAGGATGCAAAGAGTCGTATAAAAATCTGTCTCCTTGCCCTCCCTGGAAGCCATGGACTCCAAGTAATTTAAAACACAATACAAGTTTGCATTCTAACATTAACTGGCTATATTAAATTATGTTAGCTTTTCCTTTGCTAATGCCAGGGACAGTATTGATTTCAATAGCCACCTTTATCTAAATATTTAGTTATTTACTTTATTTATTTATTTATTTATTTATTTATTTATTTATTTTATATTTGCTGACTTTTTCTATGTAATTATTTATTTACTGACTTTATTTTATTTATTTACATTCTAACAATAACTGGCTATATTTATCTACGTTAGCTTGATTTCTTTGTATTTGTAATTTCGGTAGCTAAAGTAACTTCTTTCTTTCTTTCTTTCTTTCTTTCTTTCTTTCTTTCTTTCTTTCTTTCTTTCTTTCTTTCTTTCTCTGCTTGTTTGCTTAATTGACATTGCACTTGTTTGTGTGTGATAACCCAATAAATGTCAACTGACGACCGTGATCTCCCTCAACGTGAATGCGGTTGACCAAATCCTTTGCACAAATTTTGCACAGCAAGCAATCGTAGCAGCGTATGTGGCCTTCCACCTCGCTGCCTTGTGAGATGCCTCGCCTCAGTCTCACTAGCGGTTGACAGAGTGAAGTTGTCTCAGTGTTAAATTTTTACGTTGCACATTTTTTTTTTCTGTTTTTTACATCCTCATCTTCCAATAACTATGATAATCTATCCATCAACAATCTAAGGTCGTGCAAGACGTCAGACAGAATCTTGGCGAGTACAATACGATACGATATGATACTTTAATGCACGTATGATATGCAGCTTTAGAGGTTTTATTTTATGGTTACCAACTTTGTTAACAGTTTTATAGCATAGGATTATTTACTGAACAAACATTCCATTACATTTTATTAATCAAATCTATACTGCCCCATACTGATCTCCAGTCTTTAAGACTCCTGGGTAGGCTAGGTCATGGTTCGACTTGTGATATTTTTTAGTTACGATGTTGTCATCGGAACCAGTGTTGTGCTAGTTACTAAGAAATAGCAACTAGTTACAGTTACTAGTTAATTCATTCAAAAAGTAACTCAATGACTTTTTTAATTGCTTACACCAAAAAGTAACGCATTACTGTTATAAGTAACTTTTTAGTTAGCTTTTTAAAGAAATAATGAGCATATTTCCACTTTGAGAAACTCGCCTTGCTCTCGCTTTGACTCGCCATTACTGACGCACATACTTGAATAAACGGAAACACGCCCACAGCACGGCGTCTTCGTGTTTACAGGTTGGCATCCACCAATCCTACAATGCGTCGCTGCTTTAAACAGGTTAGGCTGTAGGCTACACTTCAGCCAAAATGAATTAATTTAAAAAAGGAATGAACAAACGCACCATATGGTAATGGTAACGGAGTTACTTTAATTAAAAAGTAATGCGTTAGAGTATTAGTTACTGTCAAACGTAACTGCGTTACAGTAATGCGTTACTGCCCAACACTGATCGGAACGCATCTCCTTCGTAACTCGAGGACTAGCTACTACCCACACATTAGTGCATATCCTTAAAAAGTTAAAAACAAAGAAATAAAACTATATTTATTAAATACGCTACGAAAATAAAAATGAACATGTTGTATAAAATTCGTATTCAAAAACCTGTCATACCATACATACTGCCATCCGAGCAAAATTCCTTTTTTTTAAAGGACACCAAACCAAAAAAAAGCTTGACAAATTAGTTTTGTGGGAGAAAAAAGGCACAGTGATTTGTAGTTCTTTAATTCTAGTGACAGATGAGTTTCCATCAGTAGTGGGCAAGATCAGGAATAAAAAAAAAAAAGATCCAAAGAGAAAAGCGGTCCACATTACTCATTCAACAGCGCGTGCATAATCAAGCACGTCAGTAAATTCAATTCCACCGCTACCTCTTAGAGCTACTTGGACGGATATCTGTACGTAAGCAAGCAAATTGATTTCTTTTGTGCCAACTTTAAAGAAATTAGGGTTTGCTCTTGAAGACGTCTCACTTTCTTTAGACAAGGGCTCTTAATCTAGTTTGTGATCTGCTTACTATTAAAGTCTGAAAGTCAATATAGACGTATATACTGTACGTCTAACAAAACTGACGAGGTATAGGAATAGAGTTAAGGTCTATTTTGTAAGTAGAGCTTGGAATTGAAAAGGGCTAGAGTTTAGTGTTCATGAAATGTCAACAATAGGAAAAACATCAACTTGGGCGAATGGAAAAGAGTTTGTGACATCATTAGATCAGAGATACGGGGAAAGAAAAAGTTATGTTACGTTTGTTTTGAGCCGGGATTAACTTTTCTCTAAAAGTCACTGCTCATACTGGACTTTTGGTTGCTTCTTTTTTTTTTTTGTGATTTTGGGCCGTGCAGTACAATTTCCCCTCTCACTTCCCTAAGTGTGAGTGAAGAGATATTTTCTTGACGCCACATTCATCACTCCTGTCTCCGTCGTGTTGAGCTATTAATTTCTCGGGTGCACTTCTGAAAACGTATCATGCAGGTAAGTGTGGAGAATCCGCAGACAGCTCATCTCCATACGCCCAATCAAAATGGAAATTACACGTCGAGACGTTCTCATTTTGGAGAAGGCAGAAAGGCTTTCAATCTAGCTGCAGTAAATAATAATTTGAAAATTGTAATGATACCTTACATTACAGATGCTATGTCTTTTCATGGCACGAGACCCGCAGCAAGACCGTCGCATGTCCAGTAAAATCACAAGTGTTAAATCGACACTGACAGTGTTAATCAAGATCCCGATGTACTCTGCCTAGTCTGGATTTATTCATGTTATATATATATATATATATATATATATATATATATATATATATATATATATTTAGCCACACGTCGATCGATAGCTTCATCATAGTCTAGTTTGCTTTTAGAGATTCAATGTAGCCTTAAGATATAACCTCAAACATACACCTATGCTGTAGTAGGTGCATATAAACATGCTTAGAAGTCTAAATACATTTTGATTTCATTGTAGTTTGTTATTGAGGATCCAGAATGTGCTTTGTGATCACCGGAAAGCCAACTTGTGGAAATATGATGTGACTCAAGTCTAAATAGACCTTTAGTTGATCAATTCTGGAAGAGTTTTAGCAAAAGAATAAGAAATTGTGGCAAAATGAGATCATTATTGTGCTTAAAATTCATTTAAAAGCCTTAATAATAATGTAATATGATCATTTATTACTGTAAGCTTTAATTTATTTGTCTATGCTTTGTTAAAAGAAATCAATTTGTCACACGGGGTACAAATAGCAGAACAATTCAATGTAAAGTAAACAGAGTATAAAGTAAGACCTGGATAATTTCTATAGGAATTTAGTGTAAGAATTTTAAGAATTAGATTTAGTAAGAATTTTAAGAACTAAATTTAGTAAGAATTTTAAGAACTAGATTTTGTTCATTTGCTCATTTATTTATTTCTTTTTTATAAAAACATTATCACCGTCTACTTCCGTGTTTTTCAGTCATCAATGTGCTGTAGATTTTTATTTCCGTTCCATGGCCCAGTTTTGATTTTGATCAATAATCAGGTGTCTAATTCTCTTCAACAGCAGCAGGAGCGTGGACAATATTCCCAGCTATACTTCAAATCACAGGTTTATATTAATGTGCTCCTTCTAATATATTCCTGTTTCTCTAGCAACAATTCGCACAAAGGGACTTGCAGAGCAGATGCTCTACATAATCAGACTAATAATAAATGGATTAAAAACATGCTGTTATTTAACATTGACAGCAAATAAGAAAAATATTTAACATGTCCTGATGCAGTTATAACGCTAGATACGGTTTCTGTTAAAAAAAAAGTCTTGTCTTGTAATATGATAAGGTTTGATCAGTAAGAGGACAAAGAACTGCTGGTCTCACAAACACAATATTAATACGTGTTATTCATCACTAAAAATACTAATTGATAAAATGCTAAAATTAATATTTTTACATTTATGGTATTTGGCAGACACCCTGGTCCAGAGCGACTAACATTATTTATACACCTGAGTAATCGAGCGTTAAGGACCTTGGACCTGGGATTCAAACTCACAACCTTCTGTTAAGTAGTACAAAGACCATACCTTATTGTTGATTAAGTTTCTTGAAGGTTATAGACTTTAATCTATGATCACATGACTTGTGACTTGTGACTTACAATATATCTGCTGGCACCAAAATTGTACATGTTGTTAGTTAAAAACATTTCTAATTGTATGTACAAATCTGTGTGTAGAAGTCTAACTTTACACTCCGATTAATGATCAGTAAATAATTTCAGCTGCAGGATTCTACAAGCCACTCTTATATTATTATTATTATTATTATTATTATTATTATTATTATTATTATTATTAATTTTATTTATTTATTTATTTGTTTGTTTGTTTGTTTGTTTTTTAAATAATAATAATACAAAGCTAACTTTAACTGTGAAGAAATGTGAGTCATAGTTAAGGTTAACTCCTTATTAGCTCCTGATTGGTTAACTTATCATTAGTTATCATAATATGTACCATATTAAGAACTGCACATGTAACTTACATTTTAAATCCTGAGAGTTCTTGAGAGTGACTTGGTGTACTTGGTTGTTGCTAACGCCTCAGAGCACAGCGACAAAATTGCTGTGTTTATTTTGTACGGAATAAGACGATAATGCAACGAGGCAATCAAATCAGACCTGGAATAGCTCTCATTTTTAACGTGGAGGAAAAATAATTGCAACAAACCTATTGTTGTGTTTACCAACATTTGCCAAGACAAATTTCTCCAAAACATACATTCATTCATTCATTCATCGTCTACCGCTTATCCGAACTACCTCGGGTCACGGGGAGCCTGTGCCTATCTCAGGCATCATGGCAGGATACACCCTGGACAGAGTGCCAACCCATCGCAGGGCACACACACACTCTCATTCACTCACGCACTCACACACTACGGACAATTTTCAGAGATGCCAATCAACCTACCATGCATGTCTTTGGACCGGGGGAGGAAACCGGAGTACCCGGAGGAAACCCCCGAGGCACGGGGAGAACATGCAAACTCCACACACACAAGGTGGAGGCGGGAATCGATGCCCCAACCCTGGAGGTGTGAGGCGAACGTACTAACCACTAAGCCACCGTGCCCCCTTCTCCAAAACAGCTAAAACATAGTATGAGCCACTTTTAGCAGAAATGTTATTTATTTATTTGTCACCGATTTATGGAGGAAGTAAGGAGCATGCAAGGACATCTTGGTACCGATTGTATTGTGGACTTATTCTTTGGAAGCCATAAACTAGAAAACAAATGATATAGCAACCTGGAGAAACTTCAGCTTATCTCTAGCTAGCTGTGTCCTACCACTGTCATTTTTTATTTAATTTTTTTTAATCTTCTTAACGTTTACCTCACAGACACCCCTGGGGTTCACCTTTACTTTTTTTCGCCCTATTTTGCTGCTGTGCATTCCTCCACTTTGCTCAGCACTTTTGCTCTTCTCCATGATAGACTCATTAACCACATATTAGATCTTTATTTATTTATTTATTTATTTATTTATTTATTTATTTATTTATTTATTTATTTATATATATTATTTTATTTTTTATTTTTTTTCGAGTTTCACTCCATTATTCTCCTTTCATCTGTTCTCATCTCTACATCTAAATCCATGGTTGAGGCCTAGATTGATGCCTTTTTATTCCAAGAAAAAGAGGTGATCGATTAATATATATAGTCAGATAAGATATTCCACCTTGAAACCCTGGAAGCCTATATGAAGCCTATAAATTAGAAATGGAACTTTTATGTCATCATGGAAATATACTGGAAATCATGATTAGGGTTAGCTGATGATGGATTTGTTTGACGTTTCAATATTAAGATCCAGAGAACTGGACTCTCCTGTTTAGCATATATACCTTAGTAACAGCATAAATAAATAAATTATTCCCTAGAAATGCTGTATAATGTTGTTAGATGTCACATTTTTCCCCATTCATAGCATTTAAAAATTCTGAAAAGTTAAAATACATTTAAATATATCTTTTTTTTTCCTAAAATTTCAAATATATTTACAAAAGTTTTCAATATGCTAAGCTGCTAGACCTCATATATTATCAGGTATTAAAGTGAAAAATGTGTTACCCACATAGCTCATTTGCATTTAGCAATGCCCATAAAACTCAGGTCAGTTGAATAGACAGCTGGGAGCATGAAATGCACAGTGATGGTAAATCCTGAAAGTAGAAGTTAAAAAATGTAATAATATACTAGTACAACTATTACTATGGGATACAAGGTGGCTTAGTGGTTAGCACGTTCGCCTCACACCTCCAGGTTGGGGGTTCGATTCCCGCCTCCGCCTTGTGTGTGTGGGGTTTGCATGTTCTCCCCGTGCCTCGGGGATTTCCTCCGGGTACTCCGGTTTCCTCCCCCGGTCCAAAGACATGCATGGTAGGTTGATTGGCATCTCTGGAAAAATTGTCCGTAGTGTGTGAGTGTGTGAGTGAATGAGAGTGTGTGTGTGTGCCCTGCGATGGGTTGGCACTCCAACCAGGGTGTATCCTGCCTTGATGCCCGATGACGCCTGAGATCCCTGTGACCCGAGATAGTTCGGATAAGCGGTAGAAAATGAGTGAGAGTGAGTGAGTGAGAACTATTGCTACAGGGGAGGTTCAGCGCATAAGGTGTTGGATTACTGGTTGAAGGTTGAGAGTTTGAATCCCAGAATGATCAAATTGCCACTGCAGGGCCTTTGAGGAAGGCCCTTAAGCCATAATTGCTTAGTTGTATATATGAGCTAAATGTAAGATAAAGCTCTGGATAAGGGTGAACTGCTGCAAATAATAATAATAATAATAATAATAATAATAATGTCTAAATCTTCTTCCTAATCAACTGTGGCATTTGTTCATACCTTACAGCTATGTGCATGCAATTTATTTATTTAGTGACTTTTCTTTTTCTAATTGAATGATTAGCTTTATTGGATGTATTCTTAGTCCCTGACAATACCTAAAAAATAAACAATGTTAATTCAACAGAATGCCATGTATATAAAAGTGAATGTAAATGATATCATATGATATGAGGTTGAGCAAGTCAACGTACATTTACACACTCTCAAAAGCAAGAGTAGGATATGTAACATTAACCTAACAGCTACAGTATGAGCTGCTATCGGACCTGAGAAAATTTAGGACCTCATGCACAATTATTACAAAAGACTGCATGCCATCATCAATGCTAAAGGGGGTAATACACGATATTAAATTTTTGAACAGGGATTATTTCCTGTTCCTGATTATTTTATGTTTTGTTTCATGAGTGTGCCATTCCGATATGCCTAAAAAAAACAAAAAATAAATTTATTATGCTTTCTCACTCATGTCTTCTTTAAAAAATCTTTAAAATTCTCCCAAGGTATGCAAACTTTTGAGCACAACTGTACATTGAATGAAATATTTCTTGAGGTCATATCTGTGAAATCGCCAAGGGTGCAGCTGAAGCGAAGTGGTGGCTCGGGTTTGACGTGTGATCACACTTAAACAGAGGCCATGTGGTTCTTCTCACATGCTGAGCGAGCAGACTTATTCATCAGCAACACATGGTGCTACACCACAGCATGTGTGATCCAAACAAATCTGTGCCACGGCTAAAATGTCATCGGAGCTGAATCCTTCAGCTGATACCGCGACGTTTCGTAATTGATTCAAAGGTAAGAGAACTACAGTACAAGAAGACTTGCAGTAGAAATGACAGGAAACAAAAGTGATATCGGTGAGTGCGTAGTTAAATGTAACGAGTGTGTGTCAACGGGATAGGCGTAATTTGATTGCAAGGCCGTATAGATTTTGCCTGAAATCACATAAATGAGAAGAGACATTGATGGAGTAAACTCTATCAGTGAGAGACGGTAATAGATACCCGAGTCGTCCCTGCACGCATACGCAAATAAATCCGTGTTCAGTTATTATTATGCTTTAAAGCAAACTAGACTGAACAGTCCTCATGGATGTGTATAAGTAGAGCTTTGTGGAGACACTGAAGTCTACCTAGCTGAATGCCAGACATTCTTTGATGTTACATTAGTTCAGGAGCTCAGATAATAACATTATGCTCATGCTTTCTTTCCTGCTTTTGATGGTATGATGGAACAGGCATCTTTCCTGCGATCGTCCTCGGATTCCATGCCGCCGGACCCCATGCCACCTCTGTTTTATTAGTCAGACCCATGCACAAAAATCCTAAACATTTCACATATGATTGTGTGTATTGTATGTGAAAATGAAAAATTAAAGCGTATGCGCAGTGTGGAAAAAAAAAAGAGGGAAAAATAATTCATTGTGTAAGAAAAAAATGCTGTATGAAAAAATAATAATAATTGCCCTAGCACATGGTAATAGAATGTGTAAAACATTTTGTACAAGATAAAAAAATAAATTCATTAATAAAGAAAATTAAAATAAAATATATTAATAAATTAAAATTAACAGATTAAAAATACTACTACTAATAATAATGTAGAGGATTTTAACTGAAAATAAATTAAATACATAAAAATAGGTGACATGAGCTAATTATCATATAAATATGATATTTTTATTAAACATCATTAAATAATTATTAAATATTATAATATTAATATAATTATAATTTATAATTATAAGATTTATAATATTAAATCATTAAATATTATTTAAATAAAATTTAAAATTATAAAATAATATATATATGTGATATATCAACATGTGAAAAATAAATGTAATACATTTTCTACATGTATTTTCATAAACCTTGTCATAATATTCTTACACTTGATGTATTATGGAAATACAGACCACGATGCACTTCTCATTAGAGCAACTGAAGAGCTTTGTTATTAATTTACTTATTTATTTATTTATTTTAATTTTTTTTTTTTACAGCCTTAGTGTTGTTATGAGAAAATGAAACAGAATTGCTTTGTGATAAAAAAAAAAAAAAAAAAAAAGTCAATTATGTACTTCAAATCCAAATCTCTTCTCTTCCAACTAATATTATGGTCTGTTTTTGAATTAGAGCCACACAGAGCAGTATACGTACAGTACACCGGCCACTTTATTAGAAAACACATGTACACATGGTCTTGCAGTTATTCAGCCAGCCAATCATGTAGCAGCAGTGCAATGCAGATACATGTGAACAGCTTCGGTTCACATGAAACGTCAGAATGGGGGAAACAATGCAATCTCGTTGACAGGTTTTTCAGTAAGTTTGGATTTTATGCAGTACTGTTCCTATGTGGGGATGTGGTAGCTTTGTGGTTAAGGTGTTGGTCTACCAATCGGAAGGTTGATAGTTTGAATCCCAAGTCCACCAAGCTGCCGCTGCTGGGCAAGGGGGTTAAGCAACCATTTTTGTATTAAAAATGTAAGTTGCTCTGGATAAGGGTGTCTGCTAAATGCTAGAAATGGCTATGCAGTATAAAAAAAAAAGACCTGGACTCAAAATCACAACCTTTAGTCTAACACCTTAAACATAAAGCTACCACATCCCTGTACCTTGTTCATCAATGACGCATAGTTCTTTACAAACATGGTGAGCAGAAACGTATCTCAGAATTCGAACCTTGAGACCACATCAGCACAAATTAGCCAAGAACACCGAAACCTTTGCCACATCGGCTAATTACATAAAAGTCCAAAATGTCCAGATGTTTCTATTGACCTGTATGAAGTGTCATTTGAGAGTGTGAACATTTCTAGAAAAAAAAATGCTTCTATACCAAATGAACGCATCTAGGTGAGACAAACTATATTTGCAATCAGGGGTGTCACTAGGCCCTTTTTAGGGGAGCGTTAGCACCCCTAAACTTCTGCCCAGCCCCCCTAAAAAATTATTTGATTAATTATTTTTTGATCGCTTCAGTCCCCTTTAAAAACGCATTTGAAGCGGCGACAAGGCGCGTCATGTTTCGGCTAGTCCGCTGAACTGAGTCTGCGTGGATTCAGCACGTTTTTCAATCCGCAGGGACGGCTTTTATGTTATTTCCTGGTTAAAAGTTGGTTAAAAGTTTATTTTATTTTGTCAAAAAACTTCCTTATCTAGAGTGTGTGTGTGCCCTGAGATGGGTTGGCACTCCGTCCAGGGTGTATCCTGCCTTGATGCCCGATGACGCCTGAGATAGGCACAGGCTCCCCGTGACCTGAGGTAGTTCGGATAAGCGGTAGAAGATGAATGAATGAATGAATGAAAGTTCCTTATCTGAGGTTTTTATGTGAGCATAGAAATGCAAACAGTAAAATGTTGTTTGTACTGAAAACGTGTGTACGTGTGTTTGTACAGTGAGTAATGAATCAGGAAGTCTTCATTGTAAAAAAAAAAACTACATTCACAACTCACTAATTTTCTAGTGACTGGTGACATCTAAATTTTTTCATTTTTTTTTTTTTTACAGTGAAATACAGGGAATACAATGGAATAGTGGATTGCAATAAGGTTAGTAGTATACAACCCTACCCTGGGGGCTGAGCCCCCCTAAAATGAAAATTCTAGAATCGCCCCTGTTTGCAATCTATAGCATTAGATATTATGGATCTACACACAGACATGTGCGATAAACAGTACAGATACTTCACCATGCTGTGCGCTTGATGCCGCAGGTCTCTGGGACCAGACTCAGGAGCACTACTTATCCCCAGCCATCTGCTCCAAGCCCAAGGCAAAGCTTGCTGTGACAGATCCCGCAGGTCATGAAGGCTAGATGGAGGTCTGGCTCCATCTGTCTGAGGAGCATAAAGCTCTGCGTTCTCTGATTATGACCTGTCTTTTGCCTCTAAAGAGCCGAATTACATTCACGGCAGCAGAATGAAACTGTAAAGGAACGTAAAATGTGCCACCCGGCTACTGTGCATCTTGGCAACAACGTTTACATAAGATTACATTAAAAGAAGACGAATAGCATCGCATTTCTTCTATGGTGTAATTTTACGTACTTTATTTTCCCTAAGATGCAATCATGATCTTCTTTTCCTCCCTTGACAATAGATTTGGAGCACTGCCATGACAGACAGCCCAAAAGAGTGATATAATGTGTTTATCAGCATTCTGAAGTCACAATGTGTTGTTGTGCAGGCAGGACTAACAATATCAACCCTCTCATATTTGATAATGTCTTCTATCCTCTATCGTATCAAAGATTTATGGCTTACATGGGTGCGCCGCTCGAGGGGATCTCTAGAAACACAAACATTATTCAAAAACTGAAGGGGATGAAAATAAAAAAGTGCCAGAGCAGGAAATCAAGCGTTGCGAGTGAAATTCCTTCAAAGCAAACAGGAAGCACATCGCAGCGGTGCCTGACTTTCGTGTAATCAGAAGCTTTTGGAAGCGACGCTTCGGAAGCCGTCTTCCTCCGTCTCTGTGTCTAGAGCTCTGCTGGAGAAGCTCTGATCCCTGGAAATGCACAGATTAACATTTTTAAGAGGTTGATCTTGTACACATGCACACAATGAGGCGACCCACAAACCCGGCACATACGTGCCTGAAGAGGAAATCTCTCTTATTCATGTGCTAAATAAACATCCAGGAAAGATGAATGACCTGCTTCCTCATAGCTCACGCTGACATCTTGGAGCAACCTAAGAGTGACACGTATCTAAATGAAATGCATGTAGGACGTCAGCATGCGTGAGGCAGAAGTGATTTTATAAGGCTGTGATACGACTGCAATTTCGATACGATGGTTATTAAGCAAAGCACAGCAATTGCATTTTTGTTGTTGTCGAACAAATAAACACAATGAAGCCAATTGCCCGAGATGTGCAGTGAAACTGTCAGTTGTAAAGAAACGGTGGCAGATGTGAATTATGGATGGATGGCAATAAATCTGCGGATTTGCAATTCTCTTATGTGTCTGGCATACGAAATATGTCTGTGAACATTTTGCCATTCGGCAGCATTTAAGCACTTTTCCTGCATGTTCCAAGCCCATGCCCTTTTACACTAATTTAGAAAATGTTCCTATTTTGCATCTCAGATTTTAAGCAGATGATATCTATCTGTTTTTTTTTCTTTCCTTCTTATTCAAGAAGCCTTATTTAGCCACTGTTGGATAGGTCATTGGGCACAGCAGGTCATCTGTGCTGACTCAAAGGTTTCCTGCATGTGTTATATGTTTGTGTTTGTGTGTTTCTGTGTATGTGTCATAAAGTAAAAGGCGAGACTGCTGCATATCGTTGCTTTGCTTCTGGTTTTGCACCATATGTCTGCCAAGCCCATGGCCTCATTAGCAGAATTACAGAGAATGAATGCATAAGAGATGAGAGAAGAGGGAGACAGTGAACGAGTGCTACCTACTAATAAATAAAATGATAAATCCCTTCGTTAATGAATGAACGAGGGCCGTTGGAACGGATAAAAGAAGAAGTATGTGTTGTTTGTTGTTGTTGTAGGTTTTGTTTTTTAAATAAAGAAAGCTGTCATGTTAAGGAGTTTTGTCTGGACCCCGGTTTTCCCCAGATATAATGGGTGTGTTTAGTTTTGCACTCACTCGTGTTATACAGTATGTGACCTGAAATGACATTTAAACCCCTAGGTTTCTTTTTTCTGCCCATTGTTAGTTTTGTTCATGGTTATTATACTTCACATGTCTATTGGTTCCTTCCATCCTCTTTTCATCCCTTCATTTTATTTGTGCATGTTATTCCTTCAATCCTTCGTTTTTCTTTCTTTCTTTCTTTCTTTCTTTCTTTCTTTCTTTCTTTCTTTCTTTCTTTCTTTCTTTCTTTCTTTCTTGTTATTCCTTTAATCCTTCATGCCTCTTTCTTTCTTTCTTTCTTTCTTTCTTTCTTCTTTTCATCCTTTGTCCCTTCCTTATTTCCTTCCTTCCTTCCTTCCTTCCTTCCTTCCTTCCTTCCTTCCTTCCTTCCTATACCCATCCAGTCCTTTCATTTTCTTTCTTTCTTTCTTTCTTTCTTTCTTTCTTTCTTTCTTTCTTTCTTTCTTTCTTTCTTTCTTTCTGCCTTCCATCATGCAAGTCCTTCTTTACTCCTTTTCATTCTTCTTTGATTGATTTCTTTCTTCATTTAATCATTCATTCTCTTTTCCTTTATCATTTCCTTCCTTCCTGCCTTCCTTCCTTCCTTCCTTCCTTCCTTCCTTCCTTCCTTCCTTCCTTCCTTTCTATTCCCATCCAGTTCTTTCATTTTCTTTCTTTCTTTCTTTCTTTCTTTCTTTCTTTCTTTCTTTCTTTCTTTCTTTCTTTCTGCCTTCCATCATGCAAGTCCTTCTTTACTCCTTTTCATTCTTCTTTGATTGATTTCTTTCTTCGTTTAATCATTCATTCTCTTTTCATTTATCATCTCCTTCCTTCCTTCCTTCCTTCCTTCCTTCCTTCCTTCCTTCCTTTCTATTCCCATCCAGTTCTTTCATTTTCTTTCTTTCTTTCTTTCTTTCTTTCTTTCTTTCTTTCTTTCTTTCTTTCTTTCTTTCTGCCTTCCATCATGCAAGTCCTTCTTTACTCCTTTTCATTCTTCTTTGATTGATTTCTTTCTTCGTTTAATCATTCATTCTCTTTTCATTTATCATTTCCTTCCTTCCTTCCTTCCTTTCTATTCCCATCCAGTTCTTTCATTTTCTTTCTTTCTTTCTTTCTTTCTTTCTTTCTTTCTTTCTTTCTTTCTTTCTTTCTTTCTTTCTTTCTGCCTTCCATCATGCAAGTCCTTCTTTACTCCTTTTTATTCTTCTTTGATTGATTTCTTTCTTCGTTTAATCATTCATTCTCTTTTCATTTATCATTTCCTTCCTTCCTTCCTTCCTTCCTTCCTTCCTTCCTTCCTTCCTTCCTTCCTTCCTTCTATCCAGTCCACCCCACTTCCCACAATGCACATGGGGAATATTAAACCATATCTCTAGTTGAGATCCATTACGAATGGAAGATATTCAGAATTCACAGAATTAATTCATTATTCTTTCTTACTGATTGATGTGGATGGTTGATAGACGTCATCGATAATAGATAATTGACCAGACCGACATACCTTGAGGAGCATACAGTAGTTACGAATGTGCCTGAGTCTGTCGACTCCAGTATGCTGACCCTTGTTTTAGATTTTGAGGATGACTTCGGGAATTGCTTCAATGAACAGACTCAGCACATGTCTGCAGCCGCCTCAGGCTCCCATGTGTTACAGTAATTGTTCTTTGGAGAAATAGCACAGCAGACCGTATGGTTCTGTTTCCACTCAGGATTATAAAAGGAAGCCTCCCTGCTGATTTGCAATTATTGATGTGTGTACTAATGCATTTGAGGTGAGAAACTGCTGAATCAATGGCTCTCCCAAGGTGACAGAGCTACACGGGAACACTAATGGCGTTAAACTTTAATAGAACCATTTAAATATACCACATTAGCTGCGTTCCTTCGGGAAATAAATGAAAAAAAAAAAAGATGGTTGCCAAGATTTTTTCTTGTAGATATAGTTGTAGTTGATCCCACACGGTCCAGTGCTATAGCAGCAAAAATGCCACTGAACGACATTTTCCAGGCTTCAGCTTCCTACAAGATGTGCATTTATCTTGCATTACACTCATGAACGCAGCTACACGAGCACCGTGCTGTTAGCAAGACCCTGGCGTACGCCTCACAGATTCCAATGAGCTTAGCTAATGGTGCGAAGTATTTGAGCTCCCTCTATTTATTTCCGTGTTTACTTAATCACGAGCTATCAACACATTATTACGAGTTAATGGTTAAAACAGGCTTTTGTAATCACGTCGGATCTCCGTGCTTATTTTATTACGGCTTTACTCTTTATGTACTAATCAGGTGGATCTGGCTAGAGGTACTTGAAAGCTGAGGTGCTTTTAATTCCGAGCGCCAAGATGTTATTATTACGCTAAGGGTCACGTCGAGGTTACCTCCAGCCTCCGGAAACAATTAAAAACACTGGCAATTTTCAAAAGCAGGCAGGCTGCTGTCGCTGAAGCCTCGTTGGAAAATAAAAGAAGTGCTCGATAAGGATTCTGTAATGCTCCAGTGAGTTATAAGCCCATGCTCACAACTCAGAGGCTTATTACTGAGGTGCAGATTCACACTTTTCTGGGTCTTATTGACAGAACCGCTGACCATATCAAAGTATCAGCAGTCATAAAAATATTAAACGTATGATTTTTTTTTACTGTTTCTTTTTAAAACTTGCATATAGAACGAGCAGGCATGTGCCAGGATGCTGAGATGTGAAACTAATGGATGGACATGATGTCAGCTGGCTGAGCGGGGCTAAATAGGTACATGCCCCCGTTTATACCTGGGCAGTCAGTAGCTTTAAATCCATTCAACAAAAAAAAAGGATAAATGACATTTTGTCATTAGAGAGTAAAAATCTGTCAGAAATTGGAATTTTATTTATTTATTTATTTTTTTTATATTGCAACGATACACAATTTAAGAGCCTCGTTCTTGGCACATGGATTGAAGGACAGATTATTTAATTCGGATTTGATATCATGACAAGTTAGTTAATAAGGAGTTGCGTAAAACTGCACTGCTTGTTTACAATTTATCTGATTTTTGCTCGCCATTTGCTATTTATGAAAAACTAAATAAATAAATAAATAATAAAAAGAAAAATAAATAAATAAATAAAAAATATCTGGATTGAGTCTCCACATGAAAGAAGAAGAAGTGATGACACTCTATTCTTCTCATTATTATTATTATTATTATTATTATTATTATTATTATTATTATTATTATTATTATTATTATTGTCGTTGTTGTTATTATTTGTATTATTATTACTATTATTATTATTATTATTATTATTATTGTAATTATCTTCATTTATTACTTTATGTTAATGAACTTATAGACTTAATCAGAAGAATATTTTCATGTCACATCAGCACCTATGTAGAGCACTGGAATATAGCTAACTTGAACTTAATCTCCCACTCACCAGAACTCACAGTCTACGGTCGGATCACATGACCATGACACACGTAACTAGCTTTCTGATTATACGTACATGTTTTGTGTTTCCTCATGATTAGTGTCCTGAGAATTTGTTGTTTCATCCCTAAGATTTTGTGCCCTGGTGTGTGTTTCATATTCTCCAGGTTCTAGATTTTGCTCATTTTGTTATTTTGGCTTGTGATATTTTGCCAGTTTAAAAAAATTTAAAAGCTTGACCTTGCTCACATCTCCAGAACTTCCTGACAGTTTGTTAGCTAAGGACCCATATTAACCACAACTTTGCTATAATTTTAATTAATAGTACTTCAAGCAGTGGGGGAAAAAAATATAACCTGATATTCTCGTGTCAGGTCCAACAACATTTATTTATTTATTTATTTATTTATTTATTTATTTATTTATTTATTTTTAAAGAACAGAAACATTGAGAATGTCCATATTTGGTTTGGTTCATACATTAATCTTCTTTTTTTTTTTAAATAGGATTAAAAGCACTGCGTCTCTAAAAGCATCTGAGGTCATTTTCATGCTCTGAGGGACCCTAAGCGGTGACCAGTAATGAATTATTTCCCTTAGTCGTTTTCCTTTCAACCATTTTAAGGGTCAGATACTTGGAAAGCTCCATTTTTTTCAGCACTGATTGATCATCCATTAGACTCTCCAATCATTTCATGCCTGATGGTTTTTCACACACAGCAAGGAGCAAACAGTAACAGAATTGTTCTGCAGCCTGTCACTGTAGTAGGGGCAGAGGGGCATCTATTGGGCATTTATTTAGAGTAAAAAAAAAATTTAAGGAGTTTTTGGGATCACACATAAGAGTTCTAACAAATCCTTGACCGAGGAAACGAATAAGCAAACTTTAGTACAGTTGTTGTTTTTTAATGAGGCCTTTTGAGTAACTTTTAAAGTTTCAGTGAGCTTCTAACTGAGACTTGGCACAAATTAATTTTAGAACTGTTTCTGTATACATTTCTGCACAAGCTACACACTAATTACTACAAACATTTCAACCGTCCAGTTCTTCAGAGAGAGAAAAATGACTAAAAGAGTACAAAAGCATGGATTCCTAACTCACAATGTGTGTTAGCGGAAGAGATATCATTTTATAGTGCAGCTTTGTTGTGCTCGTGTAGTGTTTGTTATTATTGTCTTCCTTAACTGTAATGATAGGCATGAAATCAATAAGGGATGCAAAGGATGATCGATGTTTTAAGTTTTATTTTACATTTCATTTGTAATTTACATTTATGGCCTTTAGCAGACATTCTTATCCAGAGCGACGTCATTTATCTTATTTATACAGCTGAGTAATTGAGGGTTAAGAGGCTTGGATTCGATCTCACAACCTTCCAATCGCTAGTTTGACACCTTAGCCACTAAGCTACCTTTACTATCCCCCTACATGGTTAAGGCCCGTTTCGGTAAATGTTAATTGTGGAAGAAATTTTCCTATTATGAGTGAACACTTGGTGAATGCTTGGTGAACACTACACGCCTCTCAGAATCGTCATAACGCTCACACTAGACGACTTTTCTTACTTGCAGTCTGTTGTTTTGTTGCCTTGCTATAGCAGTGTGCACGCTACACAAGAGATCACAGGCAAAGCTCACAACATCTTTCTACCTGGAGACATCCCAGATGAAGCGTGCCTGATTCTTAAACCTTGCTTTTCCCCAAAATAAAGACAAGCTGTCCATCATTTAAGTGAGACAAGATGTAGCATTTGAAACTGACTTTAGAGATCATTTGGAAGCAAAGAAAAACTTGCCGGATGGTTGAGAAAGTAAGGATCGTCTGTTCCGTAAAGAGGTACAGTATCACCGTATTTCTTTTTTTCTTTTCTTTATATATATATATATATATATATATATATATATATATATATATATATATATATATATATATATATATTTGAATTGCTAGGAATTTTGTTTAGCTTTATTTTTTTTTTTTTTTGCTTTGCAGAGCCTCAAGAGAAGGGGGCACAGTGCCTTAGTGGTTAGCACTTTCGCCTCACACCTCCAGGGTTGGGGGTTCAAAGACATGCATGGTAGGTTGATTGCCATCCCTGGAAAATTGTCCGTAGTGTGTGATTGCGTGAGTGAATGAGTGTGTGTGTGTGTGCCCTGTGGTGGGTTGGCACTCCGTCCAGGGTGTATCCTGCCTTGATGCCCGATGACGCCTGAGATAGGCACAGGCTCCCCGTGACCCGAGATAGTTCAGATAAGCGGTAGAAAGTGAGTGAGAGAGTGAGTGAGTGAGAGCCTCAAGAGCCCAAGGCTGGAATCACTCATATTTACCCAAAATATCAAAGCTGAAATACAGAAAATCTGACAAAATCTTTTCACTAATTGCAACAAATTACAAAGGATCTCAACTAACTTTTACTAACGGTAATGATCCCAATTACAGTAACACGAGTTTACAGTAAGTCGGGTCTACAGAGATAGGACAGAATACGACAGAGATATGTATATGAGAGTGTAATGGAAAGTGAGAGCATGTCGAGATGGATAGGCAAAGATCTACACAGAACCAAGAGAGTGTTTATGAGATGTAAAAGGAGAGAAATGATGCATCGGGTCATCAGATACAAATGTCTGACAGCAGCATTTCAGCTCGAACCCATCGCACTTCAGTAATTACACCCTGAGATGCATGCAAGCCCTAAATTGATGAGATAATTGTAAAATAGTCGGGTTGTGTTATCAAATTACTTCAGGGGAGAGTTCTTTGGACGTGGAGGCGGCACAGAGCGTTCAAAGACAGCGGCTATTTGTAAAAAGCTCGAAATCAATTGACGAATAGCTGAAATTAAGCTGCCTCGGGAATTGCCTAAATAAGAGGGAGTTATTTATTTATTTATTTGTTTGTTTATTTATTTAAGTGGCATTTGCAGGCCAAATTGCTTAACTCTCACTTCGCACATTACTCTGTCTTGCGGCTCTGTGAAACACGGCGTCACGACAATCCGTGTTTTGACTGAAACGTTTAACAGGATCTGTGCTGCGTGTCGATTATTCAAAGCGTCACCGTCCTCATTTTCCACCTGGCGCTAATCACCATTGGGAAAGTATGAGCTACGACAGGAAAGACGAGTGAGCTGCGGCACAGCTTTATTTCCACGTAGCCTGTAAACTCGGGCTTCACTTAACCTCGTCACGGGCGAGTCCAGATTCTGCTTCACAAACATCACACCTTCTTCTACATACACACATTCTGCCAGTGGTTGTACACACACTGACTTCACACATCTGTTTTATTTAGTGCTTTTTTTTTTTTTTTTCTTCCTGATGACAGACGGGTCAACAGACATACCTGCGTGCATACATATGTATGTGGTGCTTGCAGCAGAGACACACAAAGCCTACACAGCTGCATTCGTATTTCTCTTTCACACACACACACGCTCACATGTACACACATCGTTCTGCTCGAAATAGAGGAGCACGAGTAAACAAGTCTACGATGCTGCATATGTATTTATGCACGCCTTCATAACACACACAAGCACACACACATGCATAGTCAGTGTCGGCCCAGCAATGTGGTAGAAGAGCACATTAGAATTCAGCGCTACATATCTGTCCGCCTGTCCTCACTTCAGAGTAAACACCAGCTGTGAGCAGGGACAGAAGTGTTGCTGGGGAGAGAAAGAGACACACACATGCACACACACTGAGAGAGAGAGAGAGAGAGAGAGAGAGAGAGAGAGAGAGGGTCAGCACAGTTTTATGTTATTTTTTTTTTCTTCTTTTTTTGCCTTTGTATCCTTACAGATTTCGAGATGGGAATACAATCAATTCGTGAACTTGAATTCACAATGTAGGTCTCCTAGTGTGTTCCTTCAACTTCTGTGGCTGAAAACAAAAAGAAGGAATTATTTAGTAGATCCTGGGAAATTTTTACCTTATGTAGAAAAAGGATTAGAACTATTCTTAATGTTTAATTTTTTAGAATCGATTCACAACTCCGCTTCTGCTCAAAGCCTTTTCTCTTATTTTATTTTCTTTCCTCTTTTTTTCATCAGCGTCCTACGTTTCTGTCCTCTGTTTGGTCTACTGTTTTAGAGCTGCAGTTTTACCGTCTGTACTTACAAAGCATTATTTCCTGCCACAAATGAGGCCACAGCTTCAGAAAGAGGTTTGTACTGTAAATCTTTGACATTTCACAGTTATGGAAAAACACATCATCTCAAGCGAGGAACCTCAGGGATTGTTATTCTGGGAAGACTTTAGAACTTAGCTGCAGGGTGTCAATAAAGAGAAGTTGTGATAAATGATGATGGAGCCAGATTTGACAGATTTGTAGTGAAGCTTTTTTTTATTTATTTATTTATTTATTTATTTATTTATTTATTTTTTTAGTATTCCCTATTCCTTCTACTTTATGTGGTTGACTGGTGCTTTGATTGCACCCTTAAAAAAAATATCTCCAGCTCAGAAGATGATGAAAAATTTCAATTGCTTTCGTAGTTGGTGGTAAAGCATTTGATCATCGTTAAGCTGTTCTGTATCTAACTCAGAAATGGGGGGAAAACAGCAATGATGAACTATATATATATATATATATATATATATATATATATATATATATATATATATATATATATATATATACCTTCTTTTAAATCTGAATCAGAATCAGCCATCATAGGTATTTGTTTTGTTTTACAAGAAAAAAAAAAAAAAACACTAGTTTGCCACTATTTTTGATCGTACGCCGCACTTCTCAGCATTTGTAGCTAAAAAATAAAGCACCTTGGATAAAGATAAAAGATTAATAAGGGTTTCTGCAGACGTAGCAGTTTTACATCATGTGGATGGCAATATGGCAGGTAGATCATGATATTGCCATAATCCGTGCTATTATTTTCTACACTATTTTCCCGCACGTTGGGACTGGAGTTATTCCCTGCCCTCTCACTCACCCCTGACAAATGAGACGCCTACTTACAGACACAGAGCATACAAAAGCTTTCCATCGCCGATCCTTTACTTCCTGTCTCCGATTGACTCATTAATTCCATGGCCCACCCTCCATCACCTCTGTCCTCACTTTGGAGTGATATGTGTGTGTTTGTGTGTGTGTGTGTCTGGGGGTGTAGTCGGGCGCTCGGTTGGAGCGATTGATGTGTGCTGTTGATGGCCTCATGAGGTTCATCACAGACAAGTTAATCCTGGTGCTGCAGGACGAGGCCAGAGGGCCATTAATAACGCACATGAGGGAAGCAGCACCATGGTGACCCTCTCAATGTCAGCATAAATATTAGGGAAAAAAAATGCCTGATGCATTTTGGGAAAAATGACATGTCTGCAATAAACTATTAAATGTATACCATTAAATAGTTGAACTGAATACAAATAAATAAATAGATAGATAAATAAATAAATATTTTATTTTCTTATTTGTCTATTTTTTCTATTTTACGCAAATCATTTGAAAGAGAATAAACTAAGTTTTGTATTTATTTATTTATTTATTTATTTATTTATTTATTTATTGAAACACAAGAAAATCATGAACGCTGTTTTCTATTTTATCTTAAAGCCCTATTTAGATTTTAAGTTTATCTGTGGGACATCTGTATTTTTTATAATTAATTTTTTTTAAATAAAATTCCTGACAGCAAAACAAAATGACCACATGAGTAGTTTTTATTTATTTATTTATTTATTTATTTATTTATTTATTTTTTCAACAAACCAAAATGTTTGAGTCACGTGGTCAACGATTTAATTTACAATGCAGCCCAAGAGTTACTGTAGCATAGATTAAAAGATTAACTGGCTCTTATTTCAGTTTAAAGTGACCTGAGATTCCAGAAACAGTATGAATATCCAATAAAACAATAATCACGTAGTATATGAAAACCATCCGGTTTTCATCTGGTGACTTTAATATGTGTGGGAAGGTCAGTGATACGTACACTACAAGACTAAACACAGCAGCGTGGGGCGTATCACAGAGACGTACATCCTGAATAAATTAATCAAATGTCCACTGAGTTTGGCAAAAAACAGGAATAGAAAATATAAAATTATCCCAGGACGGCATGTAAAATGAATGCAGTCCAGATTGGGCTTAAATCTGTGGAATACTTTTCCCTTATATCAATGTCATTTATAAGAACTCGTATAAAGCAACACACTTATGAAGCCTTAAAGATAATATGAGGTTTTTGACTGTCACTGAATAGGAAACCTTGTTAGCTAGCTATGTAAGATTTGGAAATGGAAGAATATGAAACTAGATTAAAACTTAAAGCCTTTATTTTGTGTTTACATTAATAGTTTGTCTGTTGTTGTCGTAGTAGATTCAAACCACAAAGCTTTTCAAACTGAGCTTAAACCCGGGGTTTGTCTTTCTTAACTCTGCATTTAAACCCAAGGTAGAGGAAAGTTTCCTACTTTTAACTTCAAAGTACTGCTTTTTTGGATTTAACCCAACATCACGGTGTGAACTATCAGGAATTGAACAGCATCTGCCTCATATCATGTGATAACTTGCAAAAGTTTTGCAAAACAGCTTGGTAACATCAGGTGGCAAAGCACTATAATAATAATAATAATAATAATAATAATAATAATAATAATAATAATAATAACAATAATAATAATAATAATAATAATAATAATAATAATAATAATAATAATAATAATAATAATAATAATATACTGTACAATGTTATCTTGCATACTATAACACAATATACCTGGCAACAAGTTTTATGATTTTAAGTGCAATGCAATAGTTAGATAGCCTGTGCCTATCTCAGGCGTCATCGGGCATCAAGGCAGGATACACCCTGGACGGAGTGCCAACCCATCACAGGGCAGACACACACTTTCCAATTTGATTTATTTTATTTTATTTTATTTATGTTTGAGCTTGGTTGCAAAGTTATTTAGTTTGATTCTGAGATTTTGGATTTTAGTGTTTTGGTGATTTGCTTTTCAAAAGTTGCGCATGAACCATTCGCAGCCAGTCTGTTCATTTGTATGATTCAAGCCACATCTCAGTGTAATAAAATATTCTTTAAGGTAAATAATCAAAGATCTGTTTGGGTTGAGAAGGAAGTAAGGCTGAAGGGACGAGAGCAAAATATGGGAGCCAGTAATTCACAGATAAGGTGATGAGTAAGATGGGATAAACATTTAAGAGATTATATTTTTGATTGAAATTATCCCTTATTTTATTTTGGTCCTCTTATCACTACACATCATCAGGGATAGAAGGATTTTGACATGCTATATATGTTCTCTCTCTCCCTGAGAACTAATGGCATTCACTTCTCCACTTGGCAAAGTTGGATTGATCTGCAAGGTGACACTGAGTATAAAAGCTGTCAATAAGGGGACAGAGTCATCATGCACAGAGAATACTGAGTGGCTGCTATAATTTCAATGCAGCTGCTCCTCTTGGGACAGATCAGGGACATATCAGCTCACTGAGCACCTGCCTGAGATGCAGTTTATACAAGCAAGAATACCTGTCAAAAACACAAAAACATGTGAGTTTGGTATTACAAGGTTTGGGTTCGGAAGAAGAGCTTTGAGAGATTTGACATAAAGGAAGAACAGGAAGAAAATAACCCAAATTATTTCCTCCTGATTATTTCCTCCTGTAAAAGTACATCTTCAAATTCTTCACTGGAGTTAAAGTAGAAAGTCAAAAAATAAACACTGATTAAGTTAACGATAGTAAATTTTAGGCACGTCACAGGTAGCCAAGGAACATGGGAAAATATTGCATCATCTTTATTCATAATCTTTCAAATGCTAGCTAGCATGATAATCACTCTAGTTGGATATCATTAACTACCACAATACATCCTGCGTCTATTGTATGTAGCAGTAGATATCATTAATGCTATCATTAATATCATTGATGCTGTCTGATTCAGACGTACTTCATTTTAAGCATTCAAATGTATTAGGATTTTGTCCTAGTGTTTGGCCACATCATGATAGACTCAACACATACATAACACAGCACAAAACAATTACCATTCTAATGTACGGATATTGCAAAATTACATGTGGTTAAATTGTCATCTATAAGAAAAGACATTAGCAGTCATTTGTAGAAGTGACAATATTGATAATTAACATATTTTAAACCTGTAATAATATTCATTCATTCATTCATCTTCTACCGCTTATCCGAACTACCTCGGGTCACGGGGAGGGCATCAAGGGCATCAAGGCAGGATACACCCTGGACGGAGTGCCAACCCATCGCAGGGCCTGTAATAATATATTTATAGTAAATATTATATATATATATATATATATATATATATATATATATATATATATATATATATATATATATATACATAGCACATTATTATTATTTTTTTAATGTTGTTAAAAGGTGAGTCATTTTTTCTTATAATATATTAATATACAGGGGCGTAGCACAGGATCGTGGGCCCTACGCAAAGATACTGTGTATAAAGATATAGTTGCCTGGGTTGCGTATGTACGTGTGGGCGGAGCTATCGATACAGGGGTGGGACCCATTTGGGTTAGGGGCGTGTTTGTTTTGGTGATTTCAAATGTCAACATTGGCTTTCAAAATTCGGAGACCCCACCTTTAACCCCACACCAGTTCCTCAGTATGCACAGTTCAGGAGCCAGTTTCTCAAAATGAACCCTTGATGCGAAAGAGCCTGCTTGATGTGTTTATACGGCTTCTATAATCAGCTAGCCATATTTAAATGTTGCCATTTTCTACTGAGCTCCTCATTAGTAATAATTGAAAGTCTGTACATAGAGCACGGCTTACATCAAAACAAACCCATTACCTCTCACCTTAAATGCCAGTCTCTTATCAGTGAAACAGCCGCTGATAACTAGAGTGCAAGCGCATAATATCATGACGCTCATTTTAATGGAATTTTAATCACAACCTTATTATATGCTCTCACTCACCAGCATAATCATCACCTTTTGACAATGCAATGTCACGGTGAATCCCTTGTACAGTCAACACTTGTAGGTTATCCTTTACAAAGGGCTTGGATGTTTCACGTTTGAACCCCCGAAATATTTTATAAGAGTTCCAAATATTTATTTGTGGCTGTTTAACATACACATACAGTATGTACAGATGATTATAAAAGTACATATCAAGTGGCATATAATTACTGTGATTTAATTATGTTCAATAAAGGTCAACAAAGGCATTATTGCAATTTGTTCCCAACATATTTATCTGTCCCATGCACCAACACATCCCTTTGTTTGTTTAATCACATTTGATCAGTTGCTACCAAAGACACTGGGCAAACAAATTAGAATCATGCAATTGTCCTGTTTCTATTTGAAAGATACTAGCTAGTTAGAGCTCAACAATATCAATGTGACAGTTCAGGAAAGAGTACTGGAAGTCTACTAAGAGTAGAGTAAAAGATGGATAGATCTGGTTTTTACAGAATATGTCATATTTCTAAAATTTTGTAATAAATAAACCATGAAAACCATGAAAACATGTGTGCTATCATGTCAATAGAAATTGTAAAACCTAGTGACTTAATACCTGAATTAATATATTGACAAACGATAACAGGTCTATGTATCAAACCTTTTTCAAGCAATTTGCAAAGCAAAAGGATCCAGTCATTTTTATTGGAACTGTCATGGAGGAATTTTATGCAGTATTTTTAATGTGGCAGGTTTGATTGAGCCACGATTGTGCCTTTAATTATTTAATGATAAATTCCTGCTATCACCAGTGTTACTACTGTACCCAAAATCCAAGGTCCATCCCTGAAATCATTCCCTACTCCACTAATCATATACTTTATTGATATTAAATGGCATATCGTACTGATACTCAGAACTCAAAATGTACCACTTGCCACTCACTTAAAAGCACTTACCCAAGTCAGGCCTCTAAGATTTGTATCAGCCCTGTAGCCTTGATTTACCTTAGTACAAACTGTCCTAAAGTCACCGTTCCCATTGCTATGACAGATCCTATAGCAGGCTGATTGCCAAAATGCTCATTAATTGGTTTAAACTTTGCCCTGAATGACTAGGTGTCTGTGAGCTTAATTTCAGCAAAAGGTCAGTTTTAATAAAGGCAGAGAGAGAGAGAAAAGAAGCAGAGAGAGAGAGAGAGAGAGAGAGAGAGAGAGAGAGAGAGAGAGAGAGAGAGAGAGAGAAAATAACTCGTATGGGCAGACATGGAGTCAGTGAGGGAGAGGTTGGGATGTGACCTCTTGCTCAGAGTTCTCCATCCACACAGAAAATTAGAATCTGCAGCTCTGTCGCTCCTCTCCTGTGGCTCCTGTTTATTGGTTCTGACCCCAAGCCAGATGAGGTCGTATTTTTGTATTATTGGAAAGACACTCCTTTGGTGGCCATTGCTACCCAAATATTCAATAACAGTATAATGAAATAAATACAGAAGCTAACTCCCAAGTGGGAGTTTAGCAAGAGAGCAGGAGCAAGAGACCAGGTCAATTTATGTTGACTTAAAGTTAAGTGAAGTAAGAAAGTTAAATCTTTCTGATTGTTTTTTTTTTTAAAAGCCTTAAATATACCAGGAGTATTAACCACAATTCGTACATGAAATATTGTGCATAGAGTGATCTGGATAAGCAACTAACATGTCTGATCTGTTACCCTTTGTGCTTGACTGTTACTGATTAGTGTATGCCAATATATAAAACAATTCAATTTGAAGTAGTTATTATGTAGTATTTATTTTGTAGTAGAGCTACGATTTACCACTTTTGAGTAGCACAATGAACCCTGAAACAGATAAGGCATGTGTTTTGAATTAGAGAATAAACACAAAATGTGGGTGATAATTTTCCTTAAACATTCGGTTACTAATAACTAATAACTTTACATTCCAATTATGTATAGAAATGCATGTGATTGGATAAGCTGTAACAGGGGATCTGCTACATATGGTAGCTTAGTGGTTAAGGTGTTGGACTACTAATCAGGAGGTTGTGAGTTTTGGTCCACTGGGCAAGTCCCTTAACCCTAATCTGCTCAGTTATATAAAAATGTGATAAAGTTTATGCTTTTTCGAGTGCTTGGTTTGCGCTGCTGAAATACATTGCTGGGTCTGCTGTCATCTCCTTGTTTATAAGATATAAGTGTATAAGATAGATAAGGCAGGACACAAGTTAACACTGTAGGCATGTGATTTGTTTGGGAAGCAATCGTAGACATAATTCCAGGCAGAAATAAGTTAAAAATGTTGACACCAAGAGACTGATGATTAAGTAATCTATAATCATCAATAAAAACACAGACACAGGCCAAAACAAAGACTATATGTGACAAAATAACATGAAAGCACATGAAGACAAAATAATCAATAGATAAACTCAAAACAGGTGTGCACAATAGGATAGAACCCAAACACAAGCACATGGCAGTCAATACAAAACAAACAACAAAAGCAGACGTAGGGAAAAGAGAGGGGATTTGAGATACTAATGTTATTTAATCCCTTAAACTCTCATCTTATTATATAGTTATTTATCTTTGACCTGCTGGTCAATACATGTGGACAATTTACAGTATGTGTCTTGAGTATCAGGATTATATATTTTACAAGTTACATTTAAGGGGGTTTTTACACCTGGTCACTTCATGCATTTTCTGTGATCAGATAGCTATCCGATTGTAAAAAGACCAGGTGTAAATGCCCTCCGAAACGGTTTCGAAACGGATATAAATCCAATGGTTCAAACCACTTCAGGAGGTGGTCTGGGACGCATTTCAGATGAAACTGGACAGGTGTAAATGAATGTGGTTGTTCAAGCCACATACGTCAGCGCTATACTCCTCCCAAACGGAAGTACGTCACTCGCAGGTGACTCGCGAGTCGTGTATCGCACCAGAAACAAATGTTTTCCCAGCAGTGCTGGCACCGATCATTCACCCAGGTGTCTCGTTGGGTCTTAAAATGCAATGCTGTCGCCAGCAAAAATGCAGCAAACAGTAAATGCTGTTTTTTTGTAGCAACCGCATACACCAAAGCGTGTTCCATTTCAATTATATATATATAAAATATATTTGCATATTGGGCGGGAGTAGAAAGATCGGATTGATATCTGATTCGCCAAGACGCATTTATGTGGCCTAATGTAAATGGAACAGTTTTAACAAATCAGATAGCTATCGGATCAGAGAACACACATGAAGTGACCAGGTGTAAAAAGGCCCTAAAACTAAAAACCCTTTCAATCAGTAACACACGGGCTGTATGATTTCTGAGTTTCGTCCTGATAAAAAGGAGTTAAAAAAAAAAAAAAACTGTGAAAAATCATGATTTTGATTTTATCTCCCTGATGTGAAACTAAAATTGGAGAATAACACTAGAAGCTGGTGCTCTATTGTAATGAGCTGATTTGCATATTAAGTCTCGCGTATCATTAAAGTCTTATCAGCATACAATGCAGATAAAAGCTGCATGAAGGGCCAGGAGAAAATGGGCTATAAATTATTCAGCAACTACAGTGAACCTAATAGGACCTGCTGAAGGCTCTTGCGAGTTTAACTAACAGCTAATACCTTTACATTAAGGTTAACTAACTGCTAATATCTTTATACATTAAAGCTTCTGGATACTTTAGGAAATGTGCTCATACTGAAAAATCCTTTCAACACATTTAGTTCTGTTGGTCTTTACTCTTTTACACCTGCCTGTACAATGTAATGAATTATAATCACCCAGGACAGGGTTGCTTCTATTTTAAATATGTTTCCTTTCAAGGTTTCTCGCTAATATAATTTCAAGGAGTTTTTATCCTCCAATGTCTCCTCTGGATCTAAATTTCAGATTCCTTTAAAGCTGATTTGAGACAATTTCTATTGTTAAAAACAGTATGCAATTATATTAGAAAATGACGTTTTATTAGACATATTTCATATATCGGGTACAATTTTACATGACTCAGCAACGAGAACCAGTTTAAACGATAGTTTAAACAGTTCCACATACCACAGTGACCAGTAAGACCAGTTAATGTTTGTCTCCACAATTTTTACACAATACTGTTGAATTCTTAATTCTGATTAGTTAAATATCAATTAATTAAATATTCGAGTGTTAACAATTTATAACAGACAGGCATAAATGCGGACTGCAGGTGAAGTCGTGCCGGGCATGCTGAGTTTTCCGCCATGCGGTTTACCATGTTATGTTTCAATCTTTTCTTAACTGCATGCGTATTAATATACCATAGAATATTTCATTTTACTGTTTAATAATTAAACATATCAGTTAATACAAGTTGTAATGCAAATGGATCTGTAATTAATGACATTATTATCATTACTTATGCAGTATCATTGACGTGTCTCATTACTGTTAATTGATGCGGTATTTAACGTTAATTAAGGAAAGCTTAAATCCTTGTCTAGTAAACAGGAACTTATTAATCAAGACATTAGTTCATATTGTTAATGGTGGAATGAATGCTAGTTATTCTTAATTGGACCTAATTAGGATTAAGAATGTTGTATTCTGCTCTTAAAGGATGAAATAACACTTACATACAACTGGTTTACAACGATCACATGAAATTGTTTATAGAATCGTAATAAAGCATTTAGAAACTAACTCTGTGTCCAAAATGGTGCACACAATTCAGAAAATTTACAACAAACTTAAGACCATTATGTGTATTCAAGTCATGTACAGTACCTGCTAGCGTACGTCATTTAAACTCCAATCAATTTCAGTGCATTAAGAACTTCTCCTCTTTGCTTATGGAAACGTCTACAAAGCAGCAAACCTGACTAGCTAGCTATGACTAGCTTCTCATGCAAACTGCACCTAAACTCTCCATGAAACATAAATCGCAATTTAAAATTCAGCATAAATGCTCGATCACAGAGCTGTCAACACTTGGGGATAAATAGGAAATGCAAGTGAAAAGACAAGTAAAGTGTTTGGAGGGCATTTACTTTGTATACAGTAGAAGCATATCGTGATACTGTATTGATTATATTTTTTGTGGTCATAAAAGTGCTGTTTAGAGTGCAGGTCCAATGGTTACAGTTGCCTGATCTTTGAATGATGAACAAATATAAAAACACATAGAATCATGATAGATGAAAATGAAAATAGATGAAAATAGTTATCTGTTTATCTATACTGTTCTGAGGAAACACACATGCTTTGTTTAGACCAGGTCTGTGGATGGAAACAAACTCATGTAGAACTGATGAAATAAGCCCTTAGTTTTAATTAGTGAAACATTAGTTAATGCATTTAGAATGTTAACATAAACATACCAAAAGTACATTTATTAATTGCAAATTATTCTTTTCATATTTACATACATTACAGCTCATGTAACATAGCATATGCTGCGTTATTATGGTTTAGGCTGTGTTTCGCATTTCCAGATTTGTTAAGAGATGCCATGTTTACAGAAACTTTGCAGTTGATTGATTGGTAGACATGCTTGCCATAAAATCCTGGCACTGTTTATGAGACCTGTGGGTGAGAGGTGAACACACACATACACTAGGCCAGGGTTTCATTGAGAGGGAAAGTGACGGCGCTGCCAGCTCGATGCCGTGAAAACTCAGTGCCTCTGTGACAACAAGAGGTGACAGGTTCAATCAACTGGCTGATCGGCAACTCCTGGCCTAATGCTCTTTCACGTCGGACTGCGTTAGGTGCCTCTGTATTAAGAGAGAGAGAGTGAGTGAGAGAGCGAGAGAGAGTGTAAGTGAGAGAGCGAGAGAGGGAGAGAGAGAGAGAGAGAGAGAGAGAGAGAGAGAGAATGAAAAGGAGGGGGAGTAACCCTTTAATAGAGATCCAGAACGCTGTAAAATAGATATGTTCTCCAGTTCTCTACTAAATAGCTCAACGATCCCATCTCATTGTCTTCCTCTCTACAAACCACAGTCTGGCACAGCAGAACTGCAGAGAAATTGAAAGTAATTTTGCTTTTTGTGACAAAATAGCTGCAGCATTGACTTTGCAGTCCTGCTCCATACTTTATCCAATAGAGCTCGGCGTTTTTCTCACTCAATAGTGGTGTACAGAAGAGGGAGCGATGCTTCTGCAAATTCCCTGTTTAAAAATGCTGTGAATACCAGTTGGGCATGTAATGCAAATTAAATTGCTTTTGCAGAAAAGCTTATGGAAGTGAAAAAGAGGGATGAGGGAAATGTTATAGCCTTTGTTAACATGGTTCTAAATTTTGAAGAAAAAAAATTCTTTAAAAAAAAATTACAAAAAAACTGTCACAGCTCAAAATATAATTTACTGGGGATAAATTCAAGAAATATATCTAATTTCGTCTTTAGTAACTGCTGTACCCAGAAACTGTGAGGCTTGACTACTCCCTGGTCCACTGTAAGGCATTCAGATGCTCATTCATTTGTCAATGCACCTGACCAACATGTTTTTGTGAGGTTGGAGTAAAAATGGTAAAAAGACCAGGTCTAAATGAATTTCGAAACGTTTTCGAGACGGATATAAATCCGATTGTTCAAACCACTTCAGGAGGTGGTCTGGGACGCATTTCAGATGAAACTGGACAGGTGTAAATGAATATGGTTGTTCAAGCCACATACGTCAGCGCTATACTCCTCCCAAACGGAAGTACGTCACTCGCAGGTGACTCACGAGGCGTGCATCGCGCCAGAAACAAACGGTAAATGCTGTTTTTTGTAGCATAACCGTCGTAACAAGTTTTTTGTCTTCTTTTTGATTGCATTCTGAAAACCACATACACCAAAGCGTGTTCCATTTCAATTATCCCTAAAATATATTTGCATTTTCGGCGGGAGTAGAAAGAGCGGATCGATATCCGATTCGCCAAGACGCGTTTATGTGGCATAATGTAAATGGAACAGTTTTAACAAATCAGATAGCTATCGGATCAGAGAACACACATGAAGTGACCAGGTGTAAAAAGGCCCTAAGATGATTACTTTAGTATGTGATAGCCTCATTGTTGTACTCTGTCAATTCCTGTTCTTACCATGGCTTAAAATATACATTAGGAAATGTGGTAACACGAAGGACTAAAGGTAAGTCTGCAATCCACAGATGATGTTGTCTTGGAGACGGTTTAAGTTGACGTCGGACGAGGACTCGATTATTTGAACATAACCATGCAATCGAAAATCAGTACCTTCATGTTCAAAGAAATGTTTCTTATTATAGAAAAACTGGGATACTCCCGACCTTGCCGCTCATGAAAGAGTTTAAATATTTTTTTACCTTATTCTGAAGCTCTGGAAGTGGAAGAAGTGTTACAGTGGTGAAGCAGAAGCTCAGTTTGTGGACAAAGCCGTATGTTTCCCAGTCAATCTACACCTCTATAGCCACAAACTGAGAATAGGGACCATAATAATAAGTTCATTAATACAGGTGGTGGGAGTTAGATTCCCCAGAAGAATTTCTGGGTTTATTCTCAATTAAAGGTTGATAAGCTTGACAGTTCCGGAGAGCCTGAATTGAAAAAAAAAAAAAAAACAAGCTAGTGGTTTGTGTAAACTACCGCTAGAGTTGTATCAGACATATCACACAAAATGGAGACCCCAGGAAAGATTATAGCTAACAACTGGCTTGAGAACATCTAGGGAGTTCATAGGAGGAGCTAGAATATGTTGGGGATGGAGAAGTTCACATTCTCTGAAGTTCCTCAAGACAAGCAGAAGGGGAAAAATGAATCTTTTTGTGTTTAGGTGAAACACTGCCATGTGGTTTTCCTTTAGAAACTTTCTGTGTTTGTTTCCTTGACAAGTACCAATATCAAAACTATCACCTTGAATTTATAGCCTGATGTTGGTTTCTCATACATGAAGGTTGTGAAATTTGAATAATACAACATTGTTATATTAGATTTTTTTTCTTTTCCTATCAGGTCTTTTTGATGAGCTGAAAAATAGAATAGAAAACCTCGCAGCACTTCAAGGATGGAGCTCACACAGATGTGGCAGCCTCATTTAAACATCAGTGTCCAAGCAGGGCACATTTCCATCCAAACCGGGAAAGTTGCACTGTCTCCTGCTTGGCCAAAAGGAATGGAACATCCCAGTTCTGTCTGGCTCCAGAGAGAAAGGCTCTAAATATCCTACATTGTTTACAGAAAGGTGAACAGGAATCCGATCCTCATGCACAGCAGCACACCTGATACCCGATTAATGTCAGATGAGGATTAAAATCATATTAAGGAAAAACAAAAGTATGAAAGTTACAATCATTCAAGCAAGGGCATCCTGATCATTCTTCCATAGCAATAGTTAGATCCTAACAGTTGACAGGATTTAAAACATGTGAAGCAGTCATTTTTAGTGACCGCTTTATCCTGGCTATATTTTCATACAGTTATCTCTGCTACAGTATTTTTTCATGTGCTCAGTAGACCTCACAGTCAGCGGCAACCCCGGCATAGACAGAATGGTCCTGTAAATCTTTACTTTGCATATAAACAGCTGTTTCTGTGAGACTCCTTATGTAATTCATACATGATATGTCCTCTCAAAATGGTACATAGGGACCCCTGTCTGTGTTAAACATCTGAGTCTGTCTCTATGTTCCCCTTAGCTAAGTTGGCCTTTTCATTCTCCTGTTTAAAAATTCATTTGTTTTAGCTTTCCGCTTTTGTTTCCTCATTTTACAATTTACTCTAATCACCAGAAGGCACACGGTCGTCAGGTCATCTATTCTCATCAGCCTGGAGATCCTCGTCGCTCTGATCCTGACACTGCTGCTGCCTTCCTATTTCAGCTGTCAGCATTCAGCAGACAGCCAATTGACTTTGACACATTTTGCTAGACAAGACTTTGGCTCTTAGCATTTCATGAAATGGTTTTAAACTTTACAGGGCAACTTATATAGCTTCAATACCAATGTGTGCCCATTCAAAAAAACGTAGTTATTAACATAGAGTTTTACAATCTTAATAATCTCTGATCATCTGGGAAGGCTTTCCAATAGATAGTGGAGCATATCTTTAGGGATTCACGGTTATTCATTCAAAAGAGCTTTAATGAGGTCAAGAACTGATGTCAAGCGACGAGGCCTGGTGCACAGTCAGCATTTCAATTCCTTCCCTTCTAAACAATGTATTCATGAGATTAATACAATAGATCATACCAACAAATACAAAAATGAATAAATATCTCAACTGATCAATATATCGTCGCTATCGGGCGGAATCCTCGTATCTCCAAAACCATTACTTTTCAGGAAATTAAAAAAACGCTGTATCTTGCGCTAAATTCCTGTCCTCAGACGAGCACCAGAACTAGCGGGGGTCAAGATTTTTTTTTCTTTGAGCCCAGTGTTTTGAAGACATTTACCTCAGAAGACGTGTTGATTCGTTGCGACTCTTCTTGAGGAGAAATATGCCGTGAAGCTCTCCCGCGGAGTGAGGAAGAGGTGGACAGTTGAAGTGTCCAATGGATTTATGAGATTTGCGCTCAAGCTATTTTCAAGACTTTAGATTGGTTAATAACTTGTACAAATAACAGACCCACGTGGGGACTGACCAATAGCATCGATATGTGAAAAAATATGAAACTGACCAAATTTGGACATACGAGGTTTCCGCCCGACAGCGATGATTTGTAAATGAATCCATAAGCACACAGGAACAATATTTATGTCCAAAAAGTGCAAATTGTGTCGTTGTTTGTTTGTTTGTGTGTGTGTGTTTAGCCTAATATTCTGGCTCTTTACTATCACATGGAAACCATGGAGTATGAACAATAAAACATGCTTCCAACACATCACATCATTCAGTGCACCTGCACACACTCAGACGAAAGTGCTATCTGCCCTCTTCCACATACGTGAGATAACAGCTGGTGACCCCTGGCTAGGATCACTCTGATTGCCAGGAAGACAGTAATGCCACCTCTGCCACCCAAACAAAGTTACCAGTTATTTTCTCTTGGACTCCACAGATGACTGCACCATCATCAGGCACCCGATTCGAATGTTATCACTCGATTGAATGGACGTTGTCATTGGTTATCAGCCCATAAATATGGCCGGGGGTGGGGGTGGGGGTGGGGTGGGGTGGGCATGTTGCGGCTACTGGTAGGCTCAGAAGGTTGTTATCATCCATCCAAATAGTTAATCAATGATCACCAGGATTCAAACCTAAATGTTTTTCTGATACACAACTTCAGAAGCCCAGAATTGTATGTCTATGTGAAACTAGCTAAATGGTTCAAATCTGTACAAAAGACATTCAGTGACTAGAAAATAGATTAAATGATTTTACAAAGATTTAACAACAGCTTGAAATCAACAAAATGTTAAAACATTGCACATTGTGGAGGTTGACACACAGTCGGATGATTCACGGTCTACATAAACGGTCACGGCCTGCATTCTAGCTTTGTAATATGTAAGTTGCTTAATTTGTCGAGATTTTTCTTTTACTTTTGCTGCGATCATTTTCTGAGGTAAACCACATGGCGCAAACTGTATAGGCCTTTGTTTCCAGGAAACACAAATTAATTACACAATTGTCTATAATCTATGCAGTCAAAATGATTAGCTTGATTTGAAACTATTTAAAATGTATTTGAGC